>NC_051846.1:179488192-179571898 GCF_002237135.1 Teleopsis dalmanni
AACTTTACAGAAACTAGCCTAAAAAGATGGAAGATTGTGCAGAAAATAAAGCAAGACTTTGGTAAACGGTGGTTCCAAGACTATATAAGAAATATTCAACAACAGAGATACAAATGGACAAAATCCATACCAAACTTAGAAGTTGGTCAACTAGTCATATTGAAAGACGAAACATTAATATCATCGACGTGGCCTCTAGGCAGAGTTATAGAAGTTCATACAGGAACAGATGGCTTAACCCGAGTTGCTACAATTAAAACCCAAAAGGGGATAGTAAAACGTACAATCCAAAAAATATGTCTTCTACCAATCACTGATAATGTAAAAGAAGGTCATATTCCGTCAAACCAGGAGAAGTTCCCAAAGTTATTTAAAGAAGCAACATTAATCAAAGCAGAATCAGACACTCAAAATATGGTACCATTTGGAAACACTATCAGAAATAAAGAAATAGTTTCGACAAAGTCTACTGCAGGAGATCCTAAAAGGCGACGACACTGGTTATCGGCTAAGCAATCACAATCGACAGTTCTTGCTATATTTTTGGCATATCTCACATTAGGAATTACATTAGCAACACCCACTATAACATATCCCGAATCAGGATTATTCATTGAAGGATTAGGCAAGGCAAAAATACAAAGAGGAACACTTAGAACCACTATCACATTTCCAATCCGTGACATAATTCAAGATCAAAGGAACGTTAATAGCACCATAAAACAATTAACAATGTTGTGTACCAAGTCAAAGGCTGTCAATCCTTATATACAATGTGACGATTTAGTTTCCAATTTAAGTTATGAAGGGCGCATTTTAAGAACAACCATTGATCGATTGTTGACGGCAGAATCATCAGTTACAAGAAGTCCCCGAGGAATATTAGGTACAGTGTTAACAACACTTTTTGGTGTAAACGATGAAGTGTATCACGACATTGAAACGTTGGATCAAAATCAGAAATTATTGATCCAAAATACTAAATCAAATGCTAGAATCATGATATCCACAATAGCGGCAGTAAACAACACAGAAACTAATATCATCAACAAAATCAACAGCTTTAGTAAAAGACTAAACGAAGGATTGCAGGCTATCAGTCAGATGCAAGGTTGGCATGATATCGGAGAAGGAAATAAACTGAATATATATGTACTTAATTCATATATAATGCCATCCAATTACATTCGAGAAGTAGAATCAAAATATAATAAGATCTTCAATGTATATTTAAAACGCAGTCATATTTATGAATTCCTTTCGCATGATGAAATCAATGATATTATAACTCGATGTTCCTCAAAAATTGGACCAGAAATGTATGTCTTACCAATTCCGATGAACAGATTGGAATATGTTCGAGATACTGACAACGTTATAATTTATGGTTATTTCACAATCAGCGATATAGAAGAATATGAAATCAGATTCAACATGATTCCAGAAAGAATTAATGATAATATATATCAAGAAATCGAATTGTTAACATCCACATTTGGCATCAATTATAGCAGTTAAAATATTTTGACGTTACTATCAGCCAAATGGAGACTGCAACCAAGCTGAATAATGGTACTAGGTTACTTCATCCAACAATATTTTACAACATTGACGAGAGTTCCAATTGTGTAATTAAGCAATTGTATAATAAATTAACATTCGATAACTGTCCGTCAAAAAGATTTCAAGTTATACAACCAGTTTGGAAAGAGCTTTGGACGCCCAATGCTTGGATATTTATTACACCAAATTTAACGACAATTCATGTAATTTGTCATATTGAACGTGAAGAAGTAGTTCTGAATTATACGGGAATCATTCATATCTCTCCAGATTGTGTAATACATTCTAAGACTATTCAACTGGAAGGAAGAATGATGAAAGAATTTTAATCAATCACACACCACGTTAAACCAATCAGCATGCAAAACATTTCAATACCTGACAGTAGAATGCATAAAATTACAAATGAAACCGTTATCCCATTGGTGCAAGATTTATCAACTATGCTTTTGTACTCCGCAAGGGATGCTCAAGACAACATGGACCAAGTCAACGAAATATCTTGGAAAACAATAATGACTCATCAATATTGGAAGAAATGGGTCATCGGGGCTACAGCTATAATAATAATCATATTCGTTGGAGTATTATATTACATGTGTTACATTAAACCGAGAATACCATCAACATCAGCCAATAATCATACATCACCGTCCACTTACGATGTCGCTTGGTCTTGCACATAAACAACAACCTGCTGAGGCTAACAAATCTAGACCAACTCGTAATACCAACGCAGAGCCGGCATAATGTTGACGAATCAACAAAAAATTAAGAACTAGGTCATGAGTTAATCGCTCACACCTGTTGCTTAATTTCTTGGTTGACGAATCAACAAAAAGTAAAAATTAGGTCATAAGTAAAGCATTCGCAACTATTGCTTATTAAGCAATTTGTGCGAATTAAGCAATAAGTTATTTTATTTATTGTATGTTTTGCAATTACGGTTGCATTTTATTTTGTATAAAAGAACAAGTCAATTTAAATAAAATCAGTTGTTGAAAGTAAATCAACGTCTCACCAATCATTTATTGTTTCCCCCCACCAGTGGTAAGGGACATAAAGATTGTTAATGAACATTCTTGTTCACTATAAAAATAAAACTTCACGCAGACGTTGCATATATGGACATATAAGTCTCCGTCATGATTCTTATTTAACATGCTAAACTCACCATATATTTCAACAAAGTTAAATGTGTGCTGAAACCTGTCTGAATTGAGTCCATATTATGAGTAGTGTCACGGGCACGTCAACATCAAAATTGTTGTTGCTCTCAATACAAATTAAAAAAGTGAGAGTGAGAGAAAAAAAAGAATTGTCGTTTCAAATTGGGTCATGAGATCCATTACTAACTGTGCCTCGTCAATCAATCAAAGCCATGTTGTAGGAATGTATGGTATATATACATTTTCTTTAAAATTTAAGCGTAACCAAAAATTACCTCAAAAAATTGAATTTTGAGTACTGTTTTAGAAAATGAATCTACCGTCATCACAATCCAGTATAGAAATGAAAGGATATCGTATTATCCTTTATAAAGGTTAAAGTTATAATATTAAAATTTTTATCATTTTTTTTTTTATAGCCAATTAAGTGGACTCCTGTTAGTCGCACCTTTTTTATTAACTATGCATCTTTTAAACAGTTTTAGGATAGCTTGGGTTGAAGTGGCGACTTCGTGAAATAAAACTAATTCAAACTAAAATAATGGAAATAATGGCATATTGTGACACCATTGCAAGAATGGCGTACACACTAAGCCAGAAATATCGAAATCACTGCTGGTGACAATCATTTTTGAATTTATCTAGCAATGAACTGTTTCTCAGAATCGAAAGTAAAAAGATACAGACATAAGGGAAAACCAGAGATAGAGAGAATGGGAATGATAGGGAAAGAGGGAAAGAAAGAAAGAGAGAGAAATAGAGAGAGAGAGAGAGAAAGAAAGAGAAAAATCGAAAAATAGAAAGAGAAAGAGAAAAAGAGGGGGAGAGAAAGAAAGAGAAAAACAGAAAAATAGAAAGAGAAAGAGAAAAAGAGGGAGAGAAAAAGACAGTAAATAGAGATAGAAATAGAGATAGAGAGAGAGGGATAAAGAAAGAGGGATAAAGAAAGAGAGTGAAAGGAAGAGGGAGAAAGAAAGGGAGAGAAAGAAAAATTGTGTAAAAAGGAGAGAAAGAAAGCGAGAGAGAGGAACAGTGAGAAAAGGAGCAGATCGAAAGATAAAATATAGATGAACAATCTTTTTTATTACAATGTTTTATTATAGTTAAACTCAAATAGCTTTTTAGTTGATTTTGAATTTGTGGCTTAAATACGATTTTAAGGATTTTATGGTTGTTCTATATTTATCATTCTGATCTAATTTTTACACTATACTTTATATTAATGTAGCTTTCTTCTCGAGGTATCAGGTATCAGATATCAGGTTGAAGAGTGTATAATATTTATCAATTTGCTATTTAATTACTTCTGAATTAGTTTTTTTCCGTGGTTCAAATACAATCTCAGGGGAGTTACAATTGATCTGTAACTATTTTTGTAAAATTTACTATTAATAGCTTACTTTTTCATTATGATCTATGTTTTTATAACTGCTCTTTCGAGGTATCGAGGTATCTCTCTCGAGGCTCAAAAATGATAAATGGTTAATAATTGGTTTTTATTTTCATATGAATTGTTTTTTTTTCCTCCACAGCTCGATTACAAATTTAGGTGCCTCACTATTTGGTTATAGTTTGTTGTGATTTCACTGTTGAGAGCAATTAATCTATACATCGATATCTTGGTGTTGAATATATAGGGTTTTGAAGTTATATAGTTTTGTTAAGAAAAACATTGGTAATGCCATCTGGCGCATGCAGTCAGTTGAAGTCATCATTTGTATAAAATAGTCAATTAAGGAAACTTCATTCCAGTAATCAGGGGAGAGAGATGTGAACATATAGGCTTAATACAATGTAAGAACTCTTTATATTTATTGTCTCCACATCGCACATGTATTTGTTGTTTGTGTCATTAATGTAAAGTGTTTATTACTTCAAACCCCAACATTTGGAGATACAAGTTTTAGTAATATATATAGTGTAAAAAATAAAGTTAGTCGATATAGCGAACTGTACAAAAATTCTACGTTAAATTGCGGTCTTCTACAAGTCAAAGTAGCTGATCTGTAGCTGTAAGAAAATAAATGTACCTATATAATGCTGTTCAATTTTATTAATCTTGATACTGCATTATATTATAGTTCATAGCATACAATTTATATTTCCTACCTCATCCTTTCAAAGACAAAAGAATGTTTCACTGCAATCTCATTTTAAACTTGTAAAGAAAGAGAGTTGAGGCATTTGAAAAGAAAAACAAATGCTTGAATGTCATATCCTTTCAGGCAAACGAGTATCTTCTATTTTACAAAGCACTACAAAGCAGTGCTTTGTCTCTTCGGATGACTCGAAAGTACTTAGTAGTTATTATATTATGAGACTAATGAAGTTGTCAAATATTTTTGTAATAACACAGGAGGTAAGTATGCACTTGGAAGTAAGCTAGGAAGAGCCTTTTTTATTTAGAAATAAAATTTCTTTAATAAATTTCGTTAGAGTAAAAATTTTATTATAGCTCTGACTACTAATTTTTACTTCCATAAATTAATTTTTTTTTTTTGTATTAGAATAAATTGTTATATTTAAATTAAATGGATGAAATGTCAATTAATCCGTCAATTTTATTTTTTCGTGAAAAAATTGTAACAGATGTAATACAAATAAATAAAATTTATTAAAATTATGTGAAAAAATTTTAAATGAAAACTAAATTTTTGTTATTATTTTATCAATGAAAACTAAAATGATGTTTAAAATTTTCCTGTAAATATTAATCATTCATATAACTTTTTAGTAGATTTGTGGAAAATAAATTTTTAATAGAATTCGATTATTCTAAAAAAGAAAGTAATAATAAGGGAAATTTTTGCTTTTCATGTCCTGATTCATGACAGTGGAGAAGGATGCATGTTTTCATTTAAAAATTCTCTTTGCATTGCAGATATTAAAACGAATTTATTTTCATCTTTTTAATTATATTTGTGCATATTAAATATTCCATTTCATTTGAGTTGAAATTAATTTAAATAGCTTACGTAGTCAATGCATGCACTTATAAGGACTATATTTACATCTACGTGCACCTTCGAAAAATATCCTTACCAAGTACACTATATGCATGTATGGCCTGTATATATACAGTATGTATATGTACGAGGGCGGTTAGATAAATCAGCGACTTTTTGAATTTCCCGCGCAGTTACTCCAAATGCAATTACAAACTGTCCCACTGGGCAACTTTGAGTAAGCTACGTTATTCAGTTAGGGGTTTGAGCAGACAACCTCGAGCAGACAACTTCGTTAATTTTTACGAAAATGGAAAAAAGTGAACTTCGTAAGCATTACTGGCCAAAATCTACGAATTGGGATACGAACTGGTACCCAATCCAGCATATTCTCCAGATTTAGCCCTCTGCGACTATTTTTTGTTCCCAAACCTAAAGAAATGGCTGGGCGGTAAGAGATTTGGAGTCGAATGAAGAAGTCATTACCGAAACAAACGCGTATTTTGAGAGCTTTGAGGAAACCTATTATTTGGAGGGAATAAAAAAATTAGAAAAACACTGGACTAAATGTATCGAGCTAAAAGGTGATTGTGTAGAAAACTAAATTGTTTATTTGCCGAAAAAAAATTGTTATATCCAAAAAGTCATTGACTTGTCAAACCGCCCTCGTATGTGCATGTGTGTGTTTGTATGTATTGTGAAAATGTGCGTGAGAAATGTTCTTATGCAAATTAAAATTAAATACGTACACTTTCAATAAGAAAAGAGAATGTATCTTTGAATTACAATTTTTAACCTTGACTTCAGGTGAAAGCCATTGAATTATTATATAAGTCATTTATGAAGCGCTGTTGCCATTTAAATATTCACTTTGAAAGCAAAAATAAAAAAAAAAAGAAGAAAAGTACAAAAACAAAAATCATTTACTTTTGTACACGTGGATGGCGAAAGGCTATGGGCATGAATTGAATTGAATTTGTGAAAGGAGCTATGAGTCGCGTTCTTCATGCCCATCACGAGTCGTGTTACCATTTTACTACTCAAAAGTATACTTTTACTTTCTTATAATTTTTAATAATCCATTTTTATTTCAGACTTTTATATACATATATATATAGTACGTACTCTTATAGTGTACGAGTATAAAAAGCCGAGTGAATACATAATGTAATGAAATTTCTGTGCGGAAGCTGCCCCACTTTGCGCCTTTTTTAATAACGTTTAACGGAAACGGATGCAGTTCATTTTCATGACCTTCGTTATTGTTAAGAATTTAAGTACGTCTAGTAGTGAAATGGTGATATCAAAAAGTAAGCAAATAAGAAGAAAATACTGGAGAAAAAAAAACTTACATTTAAAATCTCTTCAGCAGCATAGCTGAGTAGGGGGGGAGAGGACAAAGGTTCTCTCATTTGCAGACAAAATTCAGAAATTATTTTAGCGAAAATTGTCTTTATCCAATTGACTTTTAAAAATATTCAACTCTACACCACTGTCAGTGATGTGCTTTCAAACTGTGTTTCAATGCTTTTATGACAGGAACTAGTTAGGTTAACTGGAGCACTGCAGTAGTAAGATACCGATTTACTCACCATCATACGACACAAGCAGACACACACACACAACCTTCATTGGCATTATTTGTCAGCAGTGGCAAGAATGGCAAGGATGACAAGGATGGCAAGGATGGCAGCACTGATTTATAAGCAACAAGAATAAATTTATTTTAAAGTTTACTTAAAATTTTTGTAAAATTAATATTTGCTTAATTAATTAATAGCTTTCAATTTCAGTGTGAAGTGGATGAGGCGCACTTTTAATAACTATGCAGAATTTGTAATGTATATTGTTTCAAATTGTAGTAGGAACCTTCAACTCTTCAAAACTCTTCGTAAAATCATTATTCATTAAGGATTATAATTAAAACATGAAATACTGTTGTATTGAAATTCAATTTAATTGAATTTGAAAGCATCAAAAAATCAAATGATTGGAAGGGGAGCTTACATCGCGAAGGGCCACATTTTGTAGTTGATTAAGTCATAAAAAATGGACGTCTTTTTTTTCATACTTTTGATTCTTTTTATAGCGCATAAAAAATGATATAAACGATGAAATAGCGCACGCACAAGGGATAATCACAATCGATGTAAGCTCTTCTCTGCGGGAATCAATAGGGAAATTTCGTTGTAACAAAATATGATGCACGATCGTAAAACTGGCCACAATATTCCAAATTGAAAACTATAAAATTTCTATACATACGATATGCAACAAACCACTGACGACGATGATAGCATTCACTCATTGGGAGTGATTGTGGTCTTCCATTTAAACAGTGTGTGTGTACGGGGGACGGCGTGGTATGAGTCTTAATAAAGTTTATGTTAGCTCATATTTATGACTCAACACACAGCATTACCCAAGGGATTAGATTGTAAAGTACTTAGAATTTTAGTTTTATTCATTTTAAATTCAAATTTAAACCTTTTAAAGAAATAACTCACTAACGTTAAAATGCATTACTAAACAAAATGATATAAATTAAGCTATGAGGTATTTAACTAAAGAAATCATTTTCAGTCTTTCAATGGATCAAACTCAGTTAAATAAATTAGCATTAAAAACTTGTATTGTAAATATATTCTTTTTGGTAAAATTAATTTAAATGTAATTAAATATTTTGTTATTCTTGTTATGGCAATGAAAACACAAATAAACCATACTCTAGGTCCTGAACCGTACTTTTGGCTTGTGAGGAGATAAAAAGATGGTAATCCTATTAGAATAAACAGTAGGGATGGGAAATGCCATACTGAGACAATTATAGTAGGGCTATCACTTTTGAAATCGCTTATAGGGACTTTTAACCAGAGACGATTGTATACAACTAAGTAAAACTAATCTAAGAATCAATACATTAGTTCAGACAAAGCTGTGTAGAATAAACTATCACATTACAAAACTGGAAACTGGGAAAAAAATAGTTTGAAATCGTTGAATATCTAAATTTTCATAATATAAAACTGAAGAGATCTTAAGACATTTGAAAGAAATAAAAACAATTGCGGACATCTATGGGTCTGATTTGAAGTTGCGATATCTAATAGAAGGAAGCAAGTTGTCGTTTAATTAAGACCTATCGCATCAATAGCATTTGATCGAAATTGAAATATATTGAATAAAAAAGAAACTTGTAGTTCGCTTTAAATCTGTCGCACCTATAGCTGTAGGTATCGATTTGATTATATTTGAAAGAAGTAAGTAAGAAGTAAGAAAGTTTGAGCTGCATTTCAGTCCATTACATCTATAATTCTTTTTCGAAGTTGTTATGTCTGAAAGAAAAAAAAGGTTGTTTTTCAATTTAGATCCATCGTATCTATAGCTTTTGTTCGAAGTTGTGATGTTTGAAAAAAAGGTGAATGTCCATTGCATCTATAATTCTTTTTCGAAGTTATGATGTCTGAAAGAAGAAAAAAAGTTGTGTTCAATTTAAGTTCATCGCATCTATAGCTTTTGTTCAAAGTTGTGATGTTTGAAAGAAAGATAAAAGTTGTGGTTCAATTTAAGTGCATCGCCCCTATATCTTTCCTTTATATGTGCCATATGTGAAGAACAGAAAGCTGATCTACAGTCAGATAATTAGACAAGCACTACTAGGTATCGGTGTGTGGTAACAAAGCTGCCGACTCTACTATCCAAAAGCTACAAGTTGCTCAAAGTCAGGCTCTCCTAAGGCTCTTCAAAGTACCATATGTGAAGAACAGAAAGCTGATCTACAGTCAGATAATTAGACCAGCACTACTAAGTATCGGTGTGTGGTAACAAAGCTGCCGACTCTACTATCCAAAAGCTATAAGTTGCTCAAAGTCAGGCTCTCCTAAGGCTCTTCAAAGTACCATGGTATATCCGCAGGAATGACATGCTAAGAGACCTTAGAATAGATCCGGTCAAAAAATACGTAAGAGACAGAGCTCTGAAGTTATATGCGAAAACCGACAGGCTGCCCTACTTAGAACTACTTAATCTCAGAATAATCACTAACCGTACGGGGCGGTTATTCAATGATTGATAGATCAATTATTGAATAATCAATGATTGATAGATCAATTATTGAATAATCACGAAGATTATGAGGCATACTCAAATTAGTCAGTGAAATGGGTGGGACTCTGCAGAATCCACCCAGCTATCATAGAGTAAAAGTGCCCAGATGCACTAACTCGGAAAAGGCTTAACATAAAAATAATAATAATTATCAAAAGGAAGAAAATTGAAGTTTAATTTAGATCAATAGATGAAAAAGAAGAATGTTCCAAAAATACCATCCACTATAATTTATGAAAAATTTAATTTAAGTGCATCGCCCCTATAAGTCTTTATTATATGTGCCACATTATCAAAAGGAAGATAATTGGAATTTAATTTAGGTCCATCATACCAATAGATGAAGAAGAAGAATGTTCTAAAAATACTATTATAATATTTTATTTTAATTTTTTTTTTAATTTTTGGTATTAACATGGTATTAACAATACTAACTCTTACGCTTTCTATATTGTAGCTTTAACTATTATTTATTTCATAATTTAATATTGTATAAAGTCTTACTCTTTGACAAAAGTGACACAATCAAATATGTTTAAATGAGAGTAGTTTTTCAGAGTGTTATTGATTTCTGAAGAAAATATCTTCATATAAATTGTTTTTTAATTTAAATTACATACACGTGCAAATCCTTGAAAATATAATTTCTCAAAAATAAACAAATAAATTACCATGACCAAGAGGATCACGAATAGGACCAGGACCAGGACCAGGACATATGTTACAATTGCTTATAAAGAAAATTCAATTTGCACTCAATTTACACAAAATCAAAGCGAAGATTATGTAAAACAAGTTAACACTTAATACATTTAAGACCATTTGAACGGGTTCATCTGCTTCTTTTCGGTGTAGAAAAGCACTTAAAAAGGGTCGTAAATATTTGCTTACAACCGCATAATCAAAGGCTCTTTACCTTTTTCCTCATATTTTTTGATTTAGTCGTTGACATTGCTGCAGGCGAATTGGTTTGTCTCAGCACAAATTTTAATTTATTCCGGTCTCGCATAACAAATTTCCTATTTTTGCATCTTTGCATAATATTCGGCGGTATCCTTTCCGTTCAGCAGTGGAGCAGTGGAGCAGTGGAACAGTGGAACAGTGAGCAATAACAAGGCAACAATGAAAACAATAACAAGACGAATAAGATGAAGATGAGGATGAACCATGGTAGGAAGGACAAGTACTGGCGGAACAGAATACAGGAAGCTTATACTTGCTTACTTCATAACTAAATACTTAACAACTTTATCTGTAAAAGTGTCTTCAGAATGTTGTTATCATGGCTTATCCCTACTTGCTACTCGCTACTCCTTCCCGGCTCTCTGCGGGTAAGTTTCTATTTTAGTGGGTTTATGTGCGTAAGATATACCCATTCTGATCCCATTAAATTGAAAAGGAATTTGTAACAGAAGTAAACATCATAAATAGTCAACGTTTTTACGAGCTTTATTATGAAAACAGTAAATAAAAGGGTGAAATGGTTTGCATTTGGGTTGGAAGCGTTTTGTTTGTATATCCGTCGGGTGATTTCTGTGGGTTCTTGGAGTCTCTGCTGGAAAATTTTAAAATTAATATTTTTTCTAAGAATACTGTGAAATGCTTACAATGCGCTAATAATTTCGTTATCATTTTAATAACGAAGATGTTGGATAGAAAAATAGAGTCTGACAAAATACCTTAGAAAAGATATTTTAATAGCTTTTCTCAGATTTTTTCGTCTTTTAAATGAAATAAATTTTCATCATAAATTCAATTGGCTTGTTGCTCTAAGATATGGCAATTATTAGTTTGAAATTATATTGTAGAAGGCAATTATATTAATTTTTTTTTCTAGTTGAATTTATTTTTCTCATAATAAAATTTCTTTTGAAAATATAAAAAAATAATAAATATTGTAATAATATTTAATAACGCTGAAAAAGAATTTACGTTTAATATCATTTCACTCCAAGTAGTAGAGTTCTATGAATTATACTGCAGATACTAAAGAAACCACATATTCGAAGTGAACGGACAAAGACATTTGTAGTAGAAATTTGTAGTAGAATTAGGTATACTCATTATGAAAGTTGTGAAAACTATGGAGAGTGAAAAAAAATTTTCAAATGTTCAAAAATGTATTTTAAAACTTTCAGAACTGTACAATGGTAAACACGAAAATTCTCTCAAATTACCTAAGATGAATATGATGGATCTGAATTTTATATCTTTAGTTTAATTAGTTCTCATAAATTAGTTAAAAAGAGTAGGATAAATCTATATTACAACTGTGTTAGAAAACTGCACTGATTTATAGCAGCCTGGACGCAGGTCTACTGACCTGTCAATATAAATAACTATTGGTTAGCTGTGATCGAAACTAATCACTTACCACACTAACCACAACCACTAATATTGGAGGTTAATAATGTTTAACTTTTCAAATGGATTTTCAGCTGACACCTAAGAATACTTAAGATGGACAATGTTCACAATAAAAAAGTGAGCATCCAATTAAATGCTAGGCTTAACGTTTTAGTGTGATTATTCATATCATATTAAATACTCTTAGAAAAATACTTAAATAAGTATGTTACGAACCAGATGTTGAAAAATGATGTAATTCCCAGCTTCAAGGAAACCCTGTAAAAATGATAACTAATAAAGCAAATATTTAAAATGAATGAAAAATTTATATCACTATGACTTTATAACTCAACTATCAGGATAAGTTGTTATGAGTAAGTATACAAGGCACTGTGACTTTATTCTTAAACTAATTAATGAATGTACAAAATTATCTGATATATATGTGGTCCTTTCTCTATATAATACTATAATACAATCAAAGAAAAAAAACAGAAGCACATTGTTGCCTGACATACAATTAACTGAATAAGTTTACAGAACATCTTCTTTTTAGAATGAATCAGAAACGTGAAATATTCGCTACTGAGGAACACTGGACCAACTCACAGCATCGAAGGCAATCCAAATATTCGATTTTATAACAAAAGCTATATGTTTTTGAGTCTAAATAGATCTCAACTCAGATTACTAACTGGTGTTTTACATGTTTCTGTTAACTACTTACCTAAGGATGGGTTTGAACAATATCGATATCTGCAGACGCTGTTATATGTAGGGTGAAACTTCTGCCTATGCTACCTGCTCCTGCCCTGTAGCTGTCAAGTTCAATATCACCATTCGTTTTTCATTGAATTAAATGAGGCTTGGAATATAAAACCAAAAGACAATTCTGAAATTTGTCTAGGTTAACTTAGGGAATTCTCTGCAATCATAGCATAATAAATCTTGGTGGGCGTATTGTACATTGTCTCTTCCAATACAAACAAAAGCACCATTGACGTGTAATATTTCGAATAAAAGGTTGTAAGGCATTAGTTTCTAAATAAAAGGTTGTTAGCCATAAGTTTCTTATAAGAAAACTTGACAAACTAAAACTAGGAACAGTAGAATTGCTCCTAATGCAGTTGTTTGTAGGTTTGTTTCTTTCCTATTCGCTACTAAGGCTTATTGTATCTGTTTTCATATAATGCCAAAATCTAAAATAATAAACCTGTGAAAAGTATCTCATATATGGCAAAGTACTCTTTCACCGCTCATAACGCGTTACTGTCAATCATGAATGCCAAAACTTTTATGTGAAAACTGTTTGCATTTTAAGCTGATATCCCTGCATTATTTCAGTAATTAAACTCTACGTACTGCAGTAATTTGCATTATGGAAATGGGAGCGTTTGTGAGGTTGTGCTAATGTGTGGAGCTTCATGCACATTTACAACTGGAACGCAAAACTTTAATTAAATGTAAAATTGTTTAGAATTTTAATGCGAGAATTGCATGTAAACTTTAAACTACCTGTTGCACTACAGAACTTTATGTGTAGTTTCCTAGTTCCGGTACAAATTATAATGGAGCCAAGTATCAGAGTTGCTGCAAAATTTTAAATATGCTAACTGCAAAAACAATTAAAACTATTAAACTACATGGCACAGTCGGAGAAAACTAAAAGTGTATTAATGCAGTTCAGTTTCTGCAGCATTAACATACAAATGTTAGCACAGCAAGTTAACATTAACATGCTAACATTAATATATTAATATTAACAAAATAAATGTTATTATAGTTTTGCACACATCTTTGGTTAACATTTTTATATATATTTTTTAATAGAAGTTTTTAGATATGTAAGCATACATAAATCCATTTTCCTTCCAGCATTAATGGACTCATTTTTCAGAATTTCAATATATTTTGCTGCATGCAGTAAATATGATGAATTTCTTCAATGTTTTTTTGCCTATTTTATGAATTCTTCTGGGAATGTGCATAAATTTCTCGAGCATATTTTCCCAAAGAAATGAAATATCGAAGATGTGTGGGAGTGTTACCTTGACAAATATGCAGATTTAATACAATTTTAAACTTTTGCAATGAAATTTTATTTGAAATTCTAATTTATCGCATTTATTTATTTTGTGCTCGGTACGAAAATATTCCGGCATATTTAATAGACGTGCAAACAAATGTAATCTGCTCTTTCAAATAAATATAAATAATAACGAGGCGCAACGATTTCAGCAAAATCTTCTTTATTTATTTCTCCAGGTTTTATTGTAAAATGTAATTTATTTATTTTTGCTGAAAAGTAGGAAAATTAAATTGATTTATTTTTTCTGATTATATTGTTTCTATTCATTAGCTTAGAATTATATGCAAAAATTTTTGACATTTATTAGAAGTTAAAGAACTTTTTTCTTTCTTTACAAAATTTGATATATGCAAATGGTTTCTCTGAGATGGAAAGTAATAGATTTGCTTATAAATATTATGTGCGTTTTTAAAATGATATAATTTGCAATGGAGAAGAGAGCATTTCAATGAAATCTAAATAATAAGATAAATATAAATAGATATTTTAATTCCACGATGAAGTTTGAGATCCGTATTGCGTACATACTCATCTGTCATGGTAACGAAATATATGTTTATAGTAAGATTCTCAATTGGCTTATGATTAGGAGGTCATTTGGCAACGACTATTATTCATTAATTATCAATTATTATAGATTAGTAGCAAATAGATTAAAAGAGTGACTAGTTAAATCGATATCCACTTTCAATGGACTATTACTATGGACTAGTACATTAATACACATATGATGTGCTTCACAAATTTTTGCAATATTCATTATTTTCTATTCAATCACCCTCAAGCATATAAAAATCATTTCTAAAATCAATTTGCTACTGATATGAACTGTCTCAATAAATCAAATTGAAAGAAATTAAGATTAATATTAATGTATTCTATATTAACATTAATATTTATAAAAAACAATAAGGATTGCAAGGGTACCCAGTTGCCCAGTTAAAATTAATTTTTTTACCTAGTTTGCTTTGTGTTATTTAATTCATTGTCTGAAGTCTAGAAATTCAACGCAGTATGGTGATTTGTATAAAAAATTATAGATTATTTTAAGCTGCAAAGTAGCAAGTAGACAACTGTCACTGATACTTGGTCTAGTACTGATTTAAATAGTTATATAGATTAGATAATTCATTTAAGCAGCGTATTTTATAAACACTAATTTGTTTGTTATCCTGCACCTAATCAGTCATTTAAAAATATCATTTGTATAGCTCATATACTAGGAAAAGCTTTTAAATAACATTTAAGGAGTTTGATGTCTTCGACTTCAAAAAATAAGTATTCGAAGTATAAGTCTTATAGTCACTTTCTGTATATGTCAATAATTTCTTTAAATCAAGGATATTGATTTTCGATGATTCTAAGATATTGATTATTATAAAGCTTATATGCATGAAAATGCTTCCTTGAAAAAAATGTGATATTTTAGTAAAATTTATTGATCCTGCTCGGGAAGTCTATAGGTTTTCATACATTTTATAATATAACATAGAATTTTTTTCCCAGAAGGTTAGAACAGAGATTGCCACTGGCTTATATAAACATACCGTGAAATTATACTGTTTGATGCGGACAAATATTATCTCTATATCTTTAGAGGATGATGAAATATGCATGAGTGAAGTTCTGCTGGATTTTTCTTCTTTACTCTTGTCAAGCTGGAAATGAAGGAAGGAAGTTAAAGTGAGAATTTTCAATAAATGTTTAGCTCCCAGCACGTTTATTGACATCACGTTCTCTTTCTTTCAGAGCTTACAAGTTTCATGAGACTAACTTTACAGTTTTGTAAGGAGATAATAGAATTTGCAGTTTTATATCAAAATATCTATAATCATTCTTAAGAACAAATAAATTACAAATAATACTAGTACTAATATTCATATTACTAGTACTAATATTCATATTACTTTAGGTTAGGTTAGGATTGTCTGGCTGACGCAAAAGAAAGCAGGGAAAACAATTATTTACGACGGTAGCAGCGCTGCCGATTTATAAAGAAATGTAACTTATGTTCTTAATCAATTACAGCAGTCTCGGAACTCTTTTTTCCCGGGCGCCATATCAGCTGTGAGTCATAGTCTGCCTGGGTTTTTTTAACTTAGTCCAATCGTTGCGGGACACTGGCAGATATTATGATCCATTCTTTCTTTGAATTTGGTATTCCATCTTTTCTGCTAATGTCGTTGTCAATCAATTCCATTTTAGGGGTTCTGTTAAGAACCCACTGTTTTTCTTTTGGACAATGAGCAATTTTGCATATATTGCTTTCCTTCTATTGCTTTCTTCTCCTGTGTCAAGATTATGGACCTTCGATCCAATATATTTAAAGCAAGTTTAAGGTCCCCAGACTTATTCGTCGGTTTGAGTTTCACATATATATATACTTTTCTACTTTCGCTGCTTTAAATAAATATGTACATATAAATTCAGAATAAATTGGTTTTCATAATAGATAAGAAATACTTTTCTTAACAAAAAAAAAATCAAAACATTTCTTTTTAAAAAATTTTTATTCTTCATTTCCACTATTTATTGCCAATTATAAGAAGACCAAAACGATTAAATTATTTTGTGATCATTGATTTGTTTTTATATCGCATTATTCACCCTAAGCAACAAAATCGTTCTCTATTTCTTTATCCTTTGAAAGGACTTTCATTTCACATTTAAGGAAATACAATTGAAAAGAATAAGCATAATGGAAACGAAAAAATTCCGACTTCAATATCGAATAGTTTGTATTCGATTTTCCAAGTGAACAGTTGGTGCCAGACAAATTTTTCTTCATACTCGTATCTTGCCAAGTAAATTGTATGTTTGTATTTTCCTAATCTCGATATAAAATTGTGGCGGTACGCAAATGCTGCAAATAAAAAGTCATTTAAATTGCATTGAATCCAATGCACCGAACATATTTGATGGCGTTTTAATCTTTTAATCATTTTGTCTGGTGCAGCAGTAAAATTGCATTTCGAATTTGCATTTTGGCATGTGATGTCCTTTCATTGCTGTCGTCTGCAGTAAATGCAGTTTAAAGCGATTTCACGTTTTAAACATAAAACTTGATACTTTGCTTTAACTTTGATTTAACTTTAAATTATTGCGTTTAATAATAGTAAATATTTTAGACTTACTAGACAAAACATGGAATGAAAGTTTTATATATGTACATATTGAATGGCTAGTGTTTTTCTGCGTTCATACAGTCAGTTGAGACATTCAAAACCATGATTTTAGAGATACTAACCAATCGAATGTAAAATATCGAATGCGAATATAGATCATAATTATGAAGTAATTGTATAACTTTTTTCCTTTTTTTTTATTTCACAACCTAATTAAGCAGTTAACAGCCTTATGATGTCAATATTTTATATTATGAAATGGAGAGGAATAAGGAAGTTATTTAATGGTTTTTCTTCCTTCTATTATCCTAGCTTTTGTAGCTTTTGTGAGATATAATACCTTAAGGCATATGTACTACATAGATTGGTAATGATACCTAGAGGTACTGATAGTTCAATTCTTCTCAATAAAAAGAGCTTCTGTGAATCTCAAATTGCCCAAAAGCGATTTGTGTATATATTTATTAAATATATTTATTTTATTTAGAAACATTTTTCTGATAATAGGTTTACAGGTTTTACTAAAGGAGTGTAATCTATTATTTTTCTAGAAGAATTAAAGATATAGATCATTAAGGAATTATTTCTCCTTTTATTATATTTAAAAATATTTATAATGCTCCTTACTAATGTATCTATGTACTAGAAAAAAGGGTAATTCTTCCTATTGTTATATTAAATAATTAGTAACTGCTGTTCAGTTAAATAGACTCTTATATGGTAACGATCCTCTCGTTTGCTTTTTTAAACACAATTTGTATTTAAGAAACTTTTTTTTCAAGGGAAATAGAAGAATACATCCCATATAAAAAATATTAAATCAGTTAATTTTTGATTTTGGCTTCAAAATAGCAATAGTTTAATTAAAAAAAATTACCAGGATCCTAAGTTTTTATATTTTGCTTACGAAGTCTATCTTACTTGAAAAATAAAAACATATCATTTGCACAAATTAATAGTTTCCCAATTTTTCAGAAAATCTATCTTGAAAACTATTCGATTTTAATTTTCTTGGTACATTGATATGACAATATATTTTGGTTTAATTGTTTATCATGATTAACTTTTTCTATAGCTCCATTTGTTGATATTAATTGATTTGAATTCATAAGCCCTTAAGAATCATATTTTTATATGAAAAATACCAATCTCTACTAAACGCGCCAGAAGTTACCGTTTATGCAATCAATAAGAAAAATTGAAATTTTAAGGCCCAATAGCTTGGAATCAAGGCTATGGATTTTATTATAAAAATGCTGAAATATGTTCACATTAGTAATTATATATTAAAAAACTTTGCCACTTTCATTTATTGCTTCTAAATATGTTAGCCCCGTGGAGAGGTTTGATTTTACATATGTCTAATAATTCAATTTTTTTTTAACATACGTATGTACATATGCCAATAATGTTCCATTTCACATGTTTTCTAATGAGTCTGCGGCATAAATTTCTCAATGGCATCTACACCGATTTATACCCACCAATGCATCTAATGTACTACTTTCACTTTTTGAAATAATTAAGAAATAATTAACTTCCTCTAAAAAAATCTCACGTTAATATTTATTTGAATTAATGACTTTTAATGACGTCAACAAGGGCTCACACATCTGTGCGGATATGTCGATGAAGGTAACACAAATTAGCAACGTTTAAGAACGTAAAGTATTGCAGGGGAGAACGACGGCGACGCGATGACGGTTACGCATTTAAAACGGTGTCACACCGCAGGCGCCATCAATGTTTATGATGTGTAATTAATTGCAATTTGTATCTGATAGTTGCAAGGCAAACTCAGGTGGAAAATAGCAATGGCATATGTGGGCTGCTATTTGCCAACACATTTGCGATATTTATCACATGCAAACACATATGCTTATTCCTAGATAGTCATCTATTAAACATTTATCATTGGGCTGTCATTTAATGTTCGCAATTGTGTCGTTTTCTGTTAGCGCTGTAAGGACTTCAATAATGTAACATGTTTTCATTTATGCAAATACCTGTATGGACTATAAGAGATGGTGTGTTTGTGTAACTTCGTATCTTTGCATTTAAAGATGTTTGCACAAACATAAAGAATGTCATTAAAATAAATTAAGAAAATTGATTCCAGGAATCTTTGAGTTATATTTTGAGACAGAAATGAAATGTGAGATAACGTTGTCTATGTAACTATAACTAATAATAAGTTGGATTATTAACTAAGATACTAGAAATTATTTTAATGATATATAAATTTCATATTTAAAAAATTATTTTCTGAAAATAAAGTATTTAACTTGCTTAATTTATAAGTTACATGAAAAGAGAAAATAATTTAATGTTTAATATAATTATTTCACTAAAAAAATATTTTTTTTATTTAACTATCATATCTATTTACTGACTTTAAAAGTTCTTTAATTAATTATTATTATTATTAAATAATAGGCTACGAATGCACCCCGACCTAAAACATCTATTGTGCGCCTAAAGGTCCAACTAAAGCAATTCTAGACTATTTATAAACCATGTAATTGGTGTGGGCTTAATTTCATCTATTTTATTTGGCATCCCTATCCACCCCTAGCCAGTTGCATAGAATGTGTTCTGATATTTACTTTTCCTTATGTTAGAGTCGGCAGGAATTACTTTTTACCGCATCCAAATTCTGCATGTGGTAATTGAGTCTACAGTGTCCTATAAGAAGTTCAGTGTAGATTTTCATATCGTTCCTGTTAAGGCTAAGATTAGCATCAACTTTAATGGGTTCAGAATCAATGAATCTTCTTGACTGCCGCATGCCTGTTTGGGCTCTCTAGTGTGCAAGTAGCTTTCGTTTCTCCCGTTCACATAATAAGTTATTTGCGAAGCTAATTGTTACCCTGCAGAGGAAGCTTGAACCAATAAAAGAAGTACATGCACCCATCATGTACATCTTTGTTGTGGAGTTTGATTTTTCATTACTCGTATGTCCTACATGTGCCGGTAAAGGCATGAAGAGTAACATAGTTCCTCAATGCTAGAGTATTGAGAAGTTAAAGGCATTCTCAGTACAACTTTAATTGGAATAAAAAGTTTGTTAAAGAATTTAGACCTACTTAACTGTCCGAAAGAATACATATTTTGTTCGGGTGTCCCTGCGTAGGCACTTTCTCGCACATCGCCCTCTGCCTGAAATATGAACGTGATTTTTCTCATTGCGATTGCTTTGCGAAATTTCGGTTTCATAATTCCTGCTCCTTCACTGCCATCTTTCATTTTGGACCCAACAGTATACCATTTTTATTCGATAGATACCTATTTAATACATCATACCTATACTGTTAAATTCAGGTGTGCGAATAAAATTATTTAACTAAACAGTTTATAATAACGGACTAGTGTTCAGGACAATCCCTAAACATTCTCGGATATTTTTCTTTTTCTCACAGTGTTCTTGTTTAGTTTTTAGTGCTTCTTAAGGATGTAGAACTAAAGAAACGATAAATGGCAATATGTATTGATTCCCTTGTTGAATGCAATATTATTGACTGAATTTTATAACTTTTTTACTTATATTTACTTTATTCTAATACTACAATTTTTTATTTGATTTTTCTTGTGCATATAGCTTACATTGTTATAGGGATTTTGCAGTTGAATATCACAACTGTAAACCGATATAATTGAATATGAAATGTCAAATAACTGAAATTGAATTGATTGTAGCTTTTATTGTTTTTTAAATTGGTTATTTAAAACTTAAAGTTATTGATATAAAAACTACAATCGAATGGTATTAAATTGTTTATTTGCTTTATTTCATTTGGTATCTGACACAATCGATGCTTTTCGAATATCACATAAATTTGGTTAACAATTTTTTTGACATTTTATTGATTTGTTGAATAAAACAATAACCGAAACATATCCAAAAAAAACAAATATATATATATATTAATAAAAAAAAAATAAATACAATTCTTTTATATGAAATAATGGAGAAGAATTTTTAACTGCACTACTGCAAATGTCAATCAATGAAGTACATATATCGTATATCGTCCAATAAGGACAAATAGTTTTAAATAAACAAAATCAATCAGTCATAAATAAAAGGCAAAAGGGTAAAAGCAACAAATTAAATTGAAAAAACAGCAACATATGGTGAGCCACAGAATACAATATTTCACAGAATGAAATTCAATGCAGTTGTTTTATATTTTGTATCTTTTTACTCCTACATGTATAGTATATATATATATATATATATATATGTACCAAATATATATTTTGTAATTTTTCTATCAAATTGTAATGGCTAATGGCTAACAAGCCAGCCAACGGCAATGGCAACAGGAACAACATTTTACAATTTTGTTGATTGGCAGTTAAAAAAATAATAATAATAGCAACAAAAACCACAACAACAACAACAATAAAAATAACGACAACAAAAACATGCAATATTGTTCCATTGTCCATTGTCGAAATGTCCACCATAGAAACGTATTTGTATCTAAAATAAATAAATAAGTGAAATATATGCAGTATGGAATGCTGAAATGCTGAAATTCTGGTCGAATACTTGCAAATGATGTGAATGAATATTGCAATTGATCATCGGTGTTGGCTTGTCACATTCTCGTAAAACAAATTAAATTGGCAATTTGTATTTAATTAAACTCAAAATAGTTGATATATTTACCATATTTGTTTGTAGATAAATTGATAAAATTGCAGTTAAAATTTGTTGTTTTGTTTAGACTCAACAAAATATACACGAAATATATATGCCAGGATAAAGCAAGTAGGGAGTGATGAGTACATATAGCTAGATATAAACTTTGCTTTAAGAAATTGTATCAATTATATAGAGATTTCTTGTTTCAATATGATAAATTAATTTTAAATTGTTAGTAAATTAAGGAATATTTATCTTTTTAAACTAAAACAAAAAGTTATACGACTACATGCCTCTTCAGTAAATGCTAACCAACAATTTGATAAGCATTAAACAGTGACGGAAATAGGATTATGCCAAGGATCTGCAATAGGAAATCTATATCCAATTATTCTTCTTATGAATACACAACTGGCGTTAATATGTTCAATACAATTATTTAAGTTTGTATTTCAAACACAGAGTCTCAGCAGGATAAAATTCCATATAGTACATATAAACAAATATAAACATATTGTTAATACGTTAAAATAATGGAATGTGTACATGGGATATCTAAGAAGAGAGGAACATACCAGTAAAAATGTTGGCAAAAGCCAGCGCCATCTCTGTCATTGTTCTCTTTAAGTTGACACACAGTCTCCACGTGGCCCCCTCTGGATAGCTCCATTCATCCGTGCGTATAGAACTAATGCGTGCAGCGAAATAATCCTCATGGATATATGAGGTTATACGTCGGGCTTGAAACCCAATATGAAAAAGCAAAACTCCAATGAAAACGAAAAATCAGCCTCGGTACTACCAACTGGCGACAGCAAGCCGCTGATCGGGCTGGCTGGCGAAGGCTACTCGACGCGGCCAAGAACAACTCAGGTCTGTAACGGTCAATTCAGTAAGTAAGTAAGAAAGAGTAAAAATTAAATAGCAACAGTTTGAACTGAGTTCAGTGAAGTCAAAGTTCAAGCTAATACTTTTTAAAAAACTGTCAGCTATTCTTATTCCCCACAGCAAATAAAAAATAAGAACCTGATCAGTTATTTATTTTATGCGATAAAAACTGAGTCGCAGCGTTGGGAGGAATGTTTTTTTAACAATAAAATAAATTTAGAAGAACAAATATACAGATTTAAAAAGCTTTTTAAAAAAGTTCGGTTTTTTTGGCCATCCGACTGTAGATGAAAATTTTACAATAAAGTAAATAACACAATATAATATTTAAAAGTTATATATATATATATTTTATTTATTCTTCACAGTGCTATGACTCTTAATCTGTACTGCTAAATCTTTTTCACGATATGAATAAGTTTGTAAGGAAATCTTTTCACCGAGGTTTAGCTCGCCGGATTCCAGATGTAGTCCTACAATAAATTTATTTGTCTGGAACTAAGAAAGCTGACTTGGAGTATAGGAGAACTGAGAACGCCTTGATCTTAGCAGCGTCACTGATAGATGTGATCACGTGCACGCTATCATTTAAAGACTCTCATTTGAAGAATCTGTGAATTCTGTTGCCACGAGGGGAAAACAATATATCTATTGACGATAGAAATGTCAATTTTCACCACACCTATGAAATTTGCTACGACATGTGATTTCGTTAGCCGAGGATGATGGATTTGTGATAGTAATGGAAATTTTTTATCACACTTGTAAAGGGTTCCAATATAGAAGGGATGTAAATTTCTATTTTTGTTACACTCAACACTTATTGGAACGATCTGAATACAATGTCTACATAAGAATGATGCAGGAAGTATGTAATGCAATTAAAATATTTTTTAAAAATGCAGTTCGAAATTTCAATAAAATATTATGAATTGGCATTGGAATGCATTCAATAATATATTTTATAGGGAATTATAAAAATCCTATTAATTTTAATTATTATTTCATTTTTTAAAAATATGTATATAAAATTATTGAAGTTTTCAATTGAAAAATTATTGTTAATTACATTAAGTCAACTTATTAAATCAATAATAATATTATTCATTTAATTAATAACAGCTATAATTTTTATAGTTATTTCGTAAATAATAATAATAAATAAATGCTTAATCAATCAATCAATCAATTGATTACTTGATTACAATGAATAATTTAATTTACCTTAATTTTTTTATTAAATGCAATGAAAAGTGAAAAAACTTCGCTATGAAATAATTTACAAAATATTTAATTACAGAACTTTTACCGCCGGCATAGAGAATAATAATAAAAGAAATAATTTCGTCAGTAAAAATTACAATTTCATTTGCATTTTAAACAAATAATGAACACAAATAAATATATTTTCAAAACGAATTTCATTTGAGATTGTTTTGCATTATTCAAACTGATAGCGTCAATTATATGTTGGCATCAGTGAACCACTGCTTTTTGCGATTCACAAAAGTGTCACACAGTCGGTTGACATTAATACCGCAAAATCACTTAAATAAATTCGCATCACATCACAGGGTCAACAGCTCTGAAACGCACTTTCAATAAAGTCAATATTCGAGCAGTTGATGAAAATGTTTCACACTCAGATACAGATACAAATGCTGCAGATGCAGCGGAACAGATACAATTATGACAATTACTACTCCACAACGAATTGCACAAAAGTGTGTGTGTGTGTGTGTGTGTGTTTGTAGGTGTTTGAGTGTGGAATTGATTAATAACATTATTTGTTGCTACATTTTAATTGCACAATGCATCTTTTTTGCATCTTTTTTTATTTAATTTTATTGTTTCAGTTGTAAATAAAAACGGGTTTGCAGTGTTTAATTGTGATAAAGTGTAAATATTTGTACTTATGTGACTGCAAAGATATAAATAACTCACTACGCTTTTTTGTATAAAGTTACTGACGCATTAATTGTAAAAAATTATTATGACATTTATATTGAAAATATTTTTTTATAAAGCGATATATTACGAGTATAATAATAATCGCATCAATCTCAAAAATAGAAATTTATTATATACTCAAATAATTAGGCCAGTACTACTGTACGGATATGTAACATACAGCAAAGCCTCAAATACTGCCATAAAGCAATTACAGATAGCACAAAATCTGGCTTTAAGTAGACTAATTAAGATTCCTTGGTATATTAGAACCACAGACATGCATAGAGATCTAAGAATCGACTTAGTGAAAAAATATATCAATATATGCCCAACCCGCCTTAACAAACCTTAAGTCCACCTCAGGACGCACAGGAAGATATGCTAATCTACGGTCCGTCATGAGTTAGAAGATAAATAAATGATAATGATTCTAGTATAGTTAAAGTTTAGTGTGATCAAAAAGTACTCGGCTTTTGTAAATAAAACACACAAATTTAAATTTTATTCGAAATTTATTTTATCTCTTTCAAAATATGCCCCTTCTGAAGCGATACACATATGCCAACGCTTAATCCAATCTTCCATACACTTTTCAATCGACTCAATACTTTTACCACGAAGGAACAATTTGAGTTTCGGGAATAGGAAAAAGTCGCACGGATACAGATCTGGCGAATATGGTGCCTGAGAGATGACAGTGGTGCCGTGTATGGTCAACAAATCGCGTACAACAAGAGTTTTCAATAATAAAAATCGCTAAAGGCACTTGAGGTAGTCTCACATTAACAGCTGCTGTAAACAAACTAATTGACAGATGGCGCTCAAATTTGTACCATATGTCAAGACAGGGTGTACTAATATAACAAAAAGAATTTTTGAAAAAAGTTTATTACTTAAGGAGTAGTTAACAAATAACAAAATCCGAATACTTTGAGCAGAAGGTATACCCGTTTTTTACCGATTACTTAATACATTTAATGCCACCTATTGATAGCGATGACTTTGTGTCATTGCAATAATAATCAAAAGAATTAGTTTTGAGTTTTAATTCTCTCACTTATTTTGTATTATAACTAAATTATTGAATTATAATTTTATAATGTTGTCAACTTCCAGAAAAATGAATATCTATAGTATCTGTAGTAATAAAGAACTTTCAGGTATAAGCTCTTGAATCAATTAAAAATTAAAAACTCTGATAAAATGTTTATAAAGCAATTTTGATTAGAAGTGCATATATGCATAATAAAAACTGAATTAATAATTCCTCGTCACATAAAAGGGATATTTTAATTTAATTTTTATAAACTCTCTTAATACTGTAATGTGTATCTAAAGCCTGGGGAAGTATTTCTTTAGTAATGCTATTTATTTCAGTATAAATTTTTAGAACTTGTTGCATCACAACAAGTAACTACAAGTGGAAGTATCTATAATCTTTACTACGATTTAAATTACGAAATAATATTAAATGAAATTGTATTTCTAATCAATTTTATGGTTTTAGTTCATATAAAGTTTATTTTCAATCACTGCTCTTTTATATAGCAAGAAATGAAAATTTGTTAAAAGCAAACAATGAAATAAACTGGGCTAAATCTCTGATATTCGCAGACACAACAGAATGAAGGGATTACATGTAGCACACTGATGAAAATATAATAACAAATACGAAATGACAATTGTGCAGGCATTATAAGAGTTCGATCAACAGAGATCCCTTGTCAAGGAGTACTTATGGATGATAAATTGAAATTTTATCACACTAAATATAGACCAAAAAAAAAAACATTACAGTCCTCAATACAAGAACAAAATGTACATCTACACACATCCGTGTTCATATAAAAAGTGGTCATAAAAAAGAGCTTAAGTGGATTACAACATATCACATACGCGCTGACAGAAAACAAACGAAATATTTTAGTATGATTTTACTTCCTACCCATAAACATAAGCAACAGATACAACAAATACAGCAGATATAGCAGATGCGACAGATACTCGTATATGACTAAAATTTTGGTAGCACCGCATGGCGTTGGAAGGAACATATTGCGAGCAACAAATCCAATACAAATTTCTCGTTTTTATCCTTTTTTTTCAATAAGCCCGTAAAGAGTTTTATTTAAAATGAAAAAAGGAACATCACAAATACGAATTCAACCAAAAATACATACGAGTTTGGTTATTTGATGAAGGACTTTCATTAACGAAATAAATAAATGACAAGTGTAAGGAGGAAGAGCTTTTGGTTAAATTAAAATGAAAGTGTATTGGTTTATTTGACTTGTTTAATGTAATTACTATATATAATGAATATATATTTGCCATCAACTAAATTTTTTTGTAGAAGTTTTTAATTAAGATAGAAGTTATTTTATATAGCAGTACCTTTAATTTCATAGTTTATTATTCAGTTATTCTGTATAGAGGTTTTTTCGAACAGTAGCGAACTACAATAACAAAAATTTTATTTTTTTATATAATTTTAATTAATTGAATTTTTGGCTGACCATACAGTTATTCTGTAAATAAATTGAATGAACAAATATATCTTTCATTTTAAAATATACAAAAATTAGTACAGTACGCATAACATAAAGCTTATACGTCGTTATCAAACATATATATCTAAACATTATATTTATCGCTATTGTCCTTTCCTTTGACAACAACCAAAATCTTCTGAAGAGAAGACTTTTAGTTTTTTAAATGAAGGCCAAAATATTAACTAATAAGATGAATTGAATGTTGTCGCTCACAATTGTTGTACTAAAAATTCATTGTCTCAAACACACAGCTCTCTTTAGACTCATTTAAACTGGCTAAACACACACAACATTTTAAAATGGCTAATCAATGGTACAATGAAAATACTTGTCTAAGTAAACGAATGATGTAATCCATGACAACAAAACCCATATTGGGAGAGTGCTTAAAATATTCTCGTGGTAAAGCATACCAGCCACAAAAGGTGATAAAAATTCATTAGGCACCACCCTGAGGTGTTTTAAATTATATCTGGTAGTCAGTAAGTGAATTGTCACCGCCAGAGAAAATATCTGGTACTACGGAATCTAGCTGTTAACAACGTTAGTCTTTCTGGAGATTGGGTTGGCACCATAACAGAAACTGGGTTTGTAACTGTGACACCTAAAGATAACAGAAACAGTGTCAACATTTATGTTTTTACTTTTTGTGAAGTTGCATTGTTTTAATCGACAGCTGTGATCCTTGTTGATTCCAACAAGGACCAAGTTGAGCGCGTTAGTCTAAGAAATCATGGAGATTTAAATGAGCCTCGGAGAAAGTTCGGGTTTTCTGGTTTAAAAATAGCAAGTATTTAGCTAGGCATCGGTCCTTAGCAAAAAGCGACTTTCTGTGCTCTGACCAAAAAATGCAAAAATGGGTATTTAGATGGGTATTGCTGCTCAACAAGAAGCACATTCAGCTGCTGCTATCTTAAGAACAGCAGAGGTTTAGCGGGTTTCATTTCTCAATTACCACCAGAGCTATGACCCAATTGACACCAGAGTATTGAATCCGTAGCGCTTCTAAACAAGAAGAAAGTTCGGGTACTCTGACCCAAAAAAAGCAGAGATTTAGATAGGCGTCATTTTTCAACAAATAGCAAGTTCAAGTGCTGTGACTTAAAAAACAGTATTCATTTGTTTATTATTTACCAAAAAACAAGTTCACGTGCTGTGAACTATGAGAAAGTTCGTATAATGTGACCCAAAAAGCAATAGAAAATTATGAGAGGTCTCGTTCCTCAACAAGTAGCAAGTATATCTAAAAACATTATTTTAATTTGTTCCGTTTGAAAACTTTCCAAAAAAGGCGTTTATCGGAGGACTATTTTAATACGTGTATTAAAAATAAGGTGGTTGTAAGACCTAATATTAGGTAACTGCGTAAAACAAGCACAAACTCTTACACACAAAAAAGAAGCCGTTCTTTAATCTTGCTCAGCACTAATTATCGCAGAACTGAGTTCACTGTCTCATTGTTAGGGACGTTGTTCGAGGCTCTCTTCAACTACTGCTACCTTAGTTACAGGTTGAAAGAAGAAGGGGAAAATATTACGCTTCTGCATTGTTATTGAACTCCTCAGCAGTTAAACACCTACACTGCATGCAAGCTTCCTGAAATGCCTGTCAGTTATCACTAGCATAGGCATTAATGATATTGACTACATTATTTAAGTGAATTTATTACAGAATATCTAATAATTAAGAGACGTTTTGTCGTTTGAACTTTATTTTCAACACAGGATTTCTAGGAAAATTTATTGTGACCCTATAAACTGTGGTATAACAATCACTGTTGATATGCTATAATGATCCATTACAACTAAGCCGATCATTCTGCAAAACAGGCTTCCATTTGCACCCTACCTGACAGCATAGTACCGATTAATAAGAGAAATGACACTTAAAATTGAGTCATTGACTTTAAAAAAGCCAACCAAAAAAATATTAAAGAAAGCGATGCGCGAAGACAATTCTGGGATTTTACCAAGAAAAATAACGTAAAAGTAAACACTAGCTTTTAAAGTAAACTACCAAAAGCTTATTGGAAAGAACTACCGTAGCATGTACTCTGGGAAACCTTATACCTATTTATGGAGAGCAGCTCTAAAAGGGGTATAAGGATGCTTGAAAAAATTTGATCTGATAGTTTAAACTCAATAATATTCCATTAATTGTATTAAAGCTTTAAAATGTTTTTCATCGTTCGATGACCATTTAGTGCAGTATTTGTTATTACATATTGTTTTCTAAAAATATTTCAGTGAAAATATTAAGAAAAGTATCATGACTAGGAAAAATAAAAGAAAAATTATTATTGAAAACGATTTTCAGTAAAATCTTAATGCTTTCATTTTCTTTTCGAATTTCACAATAGAAAGAGCATTCATACAAGAAGCACACTTGCACATATAAATCGGTAAATGTGCTACACTCCACTCGGCTGTAAGCTTTTACCTTGTTTCCTGTGCAGAAATAGTCTAAGTTTGCGGAGCTATTGTGAGGGTTTTCACTTTACCTCTTGAAGAAGTATTTGGGTTTAGTTTTGTATTCGGTTTTTCATATGCTGCTTCAACTTTCTCAATATTGTGCAGCAGAAAGGCCAGCAGAGAAGGAGCCGAACGCACACAAAAGAAACACACAAAAGTAATGATTCATTTTTTAATTTAAGCAGCATCGCAGCCGCAAGCATTTCCTGTGTGCATTATTTGTGTGCTTTGATTCCGTTTCCGCTTCCCTTCTCAGTGGTCGTAAGTTTGTCGTTTTATTAATTTCAACTGCAGTGCTTAGGTTTCAATTTTTTTATTATTGTTGCCACATTAGCTTGAGATTTTAAGTGCTTAATGCACGCTTAATACATAGTAAAAACTACCGAATGATTCCGAAATTTTCCACATATGAAGCTGTGATTTTAGATGAATTCGTCTTCTGTGATGAAAATTTTGATTAAAATTTTCGAAATGAATGAATGAATGAGAATGATTTAACCAACAGTAAAGCAAGTCAGTGAAATTAACTAACGTGAAATTAATAACAAACTCATAAGTCAAATTGGAATTTCATAAGGATTCAGGAAGTCAAAATATGCAGAAGCTGTGACAGAAATTTAATTGACTTTTGTGCGGTACTTGATGACTGCAATAATCATAATGTAATACTTAAGAAAGATTAAAGAGGGAAATAATATATTTTTAAAGAATGTAAAATTATAATAAAGTAATATATTAAATTTTGATCAAACATTTTAACAAAAAATTTTGACAAATATAACTTGTTTACACACTTAGTACTACACGTCCATACCGTCATGCAGAAAGTAAAAGGATCAAGGTCTTCATTGTCCATATGCCAAATCTTTTTAAAGGAACTCGTACTGGCACTTTTTTCTCACAGGAGAAACTAACCGACCAGGAGATTGTTGTGGACTTGAGTATCAACATATCACATCAGAAGACATCAGAAGAGGTAATGCAGACATTGGGTTGTATATCCGACTGCAGAGCTGAATGGAGTCCTCAATGTGATAGAGGACTCCACTCAGAAAATGGAATCCTTATTGAAGAAATTCATCCAACGCGATGTAAGTTGCAGCGATTGGTACTGTTACTTAAACCAGAAAAAGTATCTGATCAACCATCACCATATAGGTCATTATGTTTGTTAGATACAATAGTGAAGAAACATATAAGAAGTGGACGTTTTCAGCAGTTTTTAAAGGTTGGCCCTCCTGATGACAGTATGGCGGGCTAGGTCAAGGATCGATGTGATTAAAACGGTAACAAATATTGGAAAGGAAACTATCAGCGGGAGGGTAAACTGCATGAAATACCGAGTAGTCATTATGCTGGACATAAAAAATGCTTATAGCTCAGCGAACTAATCTGAGATATTACTGTGTTTTAAAACTCTGAAAATGCCTTACTATTTGTTACGAATTATTGACAGTTACTTTAACAATCGGAATTGCAATATGATACAGAAAAAGGAAGAAAACAGAATGAGGTCAACAAGGATCCTCGCCAGTGGCCTGAATTACGACGGAATCCTGAAAACAAGATTTTTCGATAAAGTGACAATTATTGGATACACTAATGACATTGTACTAGTGGTGATAGATAAAAGGCTTTGTCGATTAAAAGCAAAATGTAGCGACGTAGCAAGAACAGTAAAATGATCGCTTACAAATGCAGGACTGAAGTTAGCGGCTAAAAAAACAGTACTGATAAGTGTAAAAAAGCCAAAAAAGGTAAAATTTAAAATTGATGAGTATGAAATATTGTTACAAAAAACAATAAAATGCCTTCAAGTCATTATCAATGTAATATTGCCTGGAAATTTTATTTCCTGAGTGAATACGTCGCTCATGTCAGTCACTATTACAAGAGATGACAAGAGATGTCTCTAAAAAAGTGAAAAGAGTGAAATTCTAAAGGTAAATATGTACCAATTCAAATTGTTTATATGGAATGTATTCCAAAGGGTGTAATGGTGAACGTATAATATTATCTAGGATATCTTCCCACAAATAATTCTGGGAAAGAATTTGATTAGTTCAACCAAAAAATTCACATACAGACAGCTGTTTTTTTGTTAGAATATTAATTCCTTATCAAGAACCATCTTTTTTTACCGATACAGCATATTCATCTGGCTATTTCTCAAGTTAAAATTTCTAATGAAACTAGTAAATGCTCATACTATTCAAAACGTTTCCACCGATATACTGAGAGCAATTCTGATATATAAAAAATTTCGTTACATGCTTTTAAATCTTTATTGACTTAACTCCTTTATTTAAGCATTAATTAAATAAGCATTAATTATAAACATTAAGAAAAGCACAAGTCAAAGTGCCAACTAATAGCATCAAACAAGCGAATGATTTTTTAATGCAATTACCATCTAATAAAATATTCTTGAAGGCTGTGTGTACATGTGTGTAACATATACAAATGCATTCCTATACATAACACATATTTAAATACATTACACTGTATTTAAATACACTGTGTAATTAATTTCATTTTGAAGTATTTGTTATTTCATTATTCTCAAAGACATTCAAAAGTTACTAAGGTGAATAAATCTTGAATTTTAATATGTCACTGCAATCTACAGTGACTTAAAGCACATCGAGTGAACTTCATTCAGTGAGCAAATGATAGGGTAAGAAAATGAATTCCTTTGCAGTTGTGCAATTACATTTCATTACACAAACTCAAGTGTAAATTTCAATGAATGAAGCAATATCTACAAGATTCCAATGTGTGAAAATATTTATTTTCACACAATAAAATCGACTAAGAACTACACTTCGACTTGTGAAAATAGTTTCATGATTGCTCAATGCAAAGCATGACTAACAAATTTATTTATTCAATAATGAATGACTTTATCAGTTTTTGTAATTTGTGTCACTTGATAGTTAAAGTGAAGATTTTAATTATCAGTTGTAAGTTGTGAACTCTTCTCTTATCCTTATTGGGTAATCTTAACCTATGCAATAATTAATTTCTGTTCTTGTGAAGCAGTGAAAGAGGTTCAGAAAATACTGACGACAAAGCTCAATTCAAATTGAGAATAATTTTATTATGACAAAATAGTAATTAATATATAATTAGTTAATAATTAATATATAATTAGTAAGACGAATTGATAAAAATAATCTCATTGTAAATTCTTAGAGATAAATTTTGTATTATAGATTTTGAGAATTTGGAAATTGATTTGCATAGTTTCAAATACGTAGGGTTGACCATTTTCTGGTCATCTGCAGACTTATCGAAACGTTATTGGTAATAGCTCAACCCAAACTTGACAGATATCCTTTTCAAAAGCGGTATATCGTTCTTATCGTGCCATCTTTTCATATAGGGTAAGATTAACATAGTTTCTTTGCAGGTGTTTACTGAATAGATTATGCTTAAACTAAGCAGATGTGCTATCTTTATCTTTATTTCTAAAATATACAGTACTTTATGCATATAATATTTAAATAGATAGGAAATATATATGAATATTTCCGATGGAAGTTCAGAATATATCAGTTTACAATATTATTATAACATACATTGATGTGCTAAATCGGGTAGTATATACATGTATTATAATAGTGAAATAACGTTAAGCAGTAAAAGTAATTTTTAAATCCAAATATTTCGACTAAATTAGAACCAGATATGAAATCATTTAAAACCACATTTGTTTCTAAATTGTTTAATTTCAATGAAAATAAAATTTTCTCATTTCGGTTATATTAACGTGAAAAGCAATTTTATTGATTTTGGTATTTTCCATTTTAAATTCATTGAAATGTAAATTACTATCAATTTATTTAATTATTGAATATTTAAAAACTGTGTCCTTTTGAGAGTATTTTCGGGTTAATAAAGTTAACCAAAATACTTAGCTTTGCAATTCAATATTGTTCAAGTAGAAAAACTCTATATCTCGTAATTTATTCTTAACCACAAATTGATCTACGTCAAAGTAGTTTTGTGTCTAGAATGTGTATTTAAATCTATTGTTTCTATTAAATACAAGTATTTTCTTCATATAGAAATAGGAATAAATGATTTCTCATTCGAATACACATGTGTACAATGTTTGTGTATGAATTATTCAAGCATTCACCGAACAGTCAAGAAAGTTAAATATACAGCTTTGATACTGATTATGTTAATTAAATTTGAGTTAAAAGCAGACTTAGTTATTTGTAAACCAGGAAAAGCCTTTGAATGCACATTCTCAATAGTTATAATTTACCATATTATGCACTTTAACGTTTTTATTTTAATTAATTCATTTACTCAATGGTTGTTTTCTTCAATTATAATCCTTTTGATAACATACACTGTAATATTTTTGGTTGCAATGTTGCAAGAATAGGCAATAATTGCAAATAGATACTATATTTTCATTATTAGTGAGTGCCTTTAATATTAACATAAGCATACTTCCATGAAATTATTTCATTTAAAATAATTATTTTTTCTGTAGCTATTGTGTTTTATTACCTTTGTGGACATTAAAGATACATTGTATTGAAATACATGCAGTCCAATTAAAGTCAAATATCAGACGAGCAATTCAATTAGTATGGCAATTACGTTATAACTGTCTCAAAGAAAATTCTTTGAAATGAAAACATATTCGTCAATATTGCTTCCTCCATACATAGTACTAAAGTAGCATAACCTCTGTTGGTATTTCAATTTTAATTATTTCTAGATAAAATTGCATTTCTACCACTTATATGATACTATAAATATTATCTCACGCGAGTCCACTGGTAATCAACTGAATTTAGAGTTAAAATTCCGTCTTTAAATTGCTTTTTACTTTCAATTGCTTTGTATGAAAATGCCCCTGCACTAAGCAAAGCCGCGGAAAAAATTTTGCAAAAAGAAAAACGAAGATTTTGAGTTATTTATTTGACAAATTATACGAGAAGTTGAAGTCCCAGAGAAAAATGTTGGTTGTTGTTTGTTTCATGAACGAAATTCTCTTCAATTCTCTTCTATTTAATATACTTCCCCATAGAGGTTATTTAATTTCTTCAACTGAATCAAATGGTATACTATGTGAATATATTTAAAATATAGATTTATAGTGGATATCTGTGATTTGTTTACGTTGAGTTATCGTTGATCATTGGTCATTTATCACTGATAATTTGTCTTACATTTGGTTTAACTTCAGACGTTTTAACATAGCCTTAGAAATACTAAGGCTAATGATGGTGTGTTCAAGTTGACTTTTCGTTGATCATGGGTCATTGATCATTACAATATCAACAAATTATGTACCCAATGAGCTGAAAATTTTTTCCTGCAGTTTTTTATAATAGCATTGTCCTTAGCAATGTCTCATTAACTCAATATCATATGATACATAGTATGCGTGTTAGCAATTTTTTCAGTATGGTGTTCATTAGTAAATATGTACTACCTATTTATTTGATTGAACTCAAACTCAATCAACTTATGATTGGTATATAAAAATTTAAATAACGACTAATACTACTAAGTAATTTTTACACAAGTTTGTCGAATGATGAAAACTATTCAAAGAATTTTTTAGAAAACCAATTAATAGTTTTCAGAGTTGCACTCTAAATCATTTTTAAAAGATTCAAAAAATATTCTCATTTTGAAGCTTTTGCTTCATAACATATTCCGGTAAACTTTTTAAATTAATCAATAAATAATTTATGCAAATTAACTTAAATAAACTAAGGAAGTGAATGTTAGTTCGGGGTGAACAGAAGTAATGTAAGTCTTTCTGATGTGGATTTATTTGCATACTTATATAGTCTATATCTGTTATATGTATGAAGTTTTTTATACAAGCAATATTAATGTAATATGGAAGGTAACTTAATCATTTTTCGTAATAAGACCAATCAAACGAAGAGAACATTTAAGAAAATATAAAATATATATATATAATATCAACAACGATGTCGGTTTTGTTTTTTAAATCGATTTTAAAGGCACTATGAATTCTAAACAAATGGACTGAATGTTTATTTCTAAGCACTTCGGCATTATTTCATTTTATTTTATTTATCTATTTAGAGTTTTTTAGTTATATGTCTGTTGATTTGCTTAAAATATTTGTTATATTTCGTTTTGACAAGATTTAATCAGTTAAATTTAGATATTAAATAATTACTTACTAATACTTACTTAACTGGTACAATTAAGTTTAGATATTAAGCAGCTTTGTAATAAAAAAAGTCAGCCTAAGACACATAATCAGAGTAATTACCCACTCAAATACTGTAAAGATACTTTTACCGATCATCAAAACAGCCGGCCAAGAGCGTCTAAATCGAACCCTAAATATCCTATTCTTATAACAATAACTTAAGTCTTTCTATATTGTCAAGTGGAGACACAAAGAGAGGAATTTATTATATTATATTAATTGTGCCCACCTAGCGTATGAGTGACATTTTCGCACTTTGCAATTATTACTATTTAAAATGTATGTTATGATACTGTTTATAAATTTTCTGTCCTTGTAATTAAAAATTCTGTCTTATTAATTAATTGTTTATTTATTGTCACTTCTCTGACGACACTTTTTATATATATACAATTATTTCCCATTCATATGTATAGTTCATAAGGATAGTTCACTTGCCATCAAATTGAGATTTTTAATGTCTACAGCTTTTAATATGAAGAAAAAAACAAGTCGTTTGTGAAATATAAAATGAAAATCAAATTAAAATGAAATGATGATGCTAAATATTATTGCAAATATTTTTCCCCAAAATTAAATTTTGTAGTGCTGAGTAAAAATCATACAAAAACATATAAAATGCATTGAGGCAAACATGCACAGTAATTTTTATTAACCAAAAAAAAAAAGAAAAAATATATGAAGGATGAAAATTAAAGAATTTTTGCGCTTTTTGCAGTTGAACTTCAGCTTTTCGCTGGCTTAGTTTGCTGATAATATGCTTTGGATTTTTGCTGTCATTAAATTCGTTCTATAGCAGTTTAACACAAAAACAACAATTACAGAAAATTGCTGACTATTATTATAAACTATTGTGTTTCTTATTTTCTGTTTCATTATTGTATGATAAGAATTTCACTGTTTTTGTTCATTATTATGCAATTATTACTTCAAAATAGTTTAACCAGTACTGAAGAGAGAAAAAAGATTGGTTTTTATAGTTTTACAGAAATTTTCAGATACATGAAAAAGTTTTATTGCAGTGTATTTGCTTCAAATAAAAATATATATTGCTGTAAAATCTCATAAGATTTCTTTATGAAAGATAACATAAAGTTTATTGTTGAATGTTTTTAAAAAATTGTTGATATTACAAATAATTTGGAGGAGAAAAGGCTAAATAAGTTTTGATATTAAGAAAAATTTTTTCGAATATGGCAAATGGTTAGGAACTTCTTACTAAATTATTCAGTCAGAGGACTACACTATTTACACTATATTATTTACACTATGCTATTGATGTTTTTATTTATGAGGCTTACTACGATATTTAGTATAACAATTGAAAAATATTCCTCCATAAACACATGTTCGTAAATAATAGACATAATATTCCTTGTGATAATATGAATAATTCTTATGCCTTAACAATGATGCCTTAACAATGAATTATAGGATTAATATATACGACAAGATCATCAAGTGCTTGTCCTAAGGAATTTGAAAGCTAGAAGCATAAATATACACATAAGAACATTTCCTGGATTCACACAAATCGAAGCATTGATCAATCCATTCTCCAAATTTGATTCTGGACTTTGTTCCCAAGGCTTTAGAGGGCTTTGTGTAATTAAAAGTGAATTAGGCACAATAGGATTCGTTTGGATACAGTACCGGCTATTTAGAGAATTCACCTCATTAGATTTAATAGTATTAATCATAAGTTATAATAAGAAAGATAAAAATATAAGTAATAATATATGTTCTCATTAAAGTATTGATTTTATAAAATAAAGAAGTAAGAATATTATATATATAATACGTCCCTTAACTCTTAGGAAAAGCATAGGTCCACCATAAGAAGAATATTACTTGATGATGACTGTTTAAAAAAAATTTAATCTTGAAAAGAGAACAAAGTCTGACATCTATTTTCGGATCGTCATTCACTACTTTCAACTTCTCAATTTCTTAAAAATCTCAAAATATGCGTTACTGCCACTTTAAAGAGGACGAAGAAGATAATGAAATGCATGCAGCAATAAGACATACTGGGTTAGAGTTCTGTCAATGTAGCTACTTTCATGCAGTTGTTATTTTAAAGAAACACATTGGTGGAGATCTATAAAATAGTGAATGTTCCCGAAAAGTAAAGGTTCAATTGTTTTGAATGGAATGAATGAATGGATTTTGAATACAATCAATAGAAATGAACAAGGTTTCACTGTTTTTAACAAATATTAAGTAAATTGAAAGATTGAATTAAGGGGTTTCTCAGGGATCGCCACTTTCCCCCACTCTCTACAACATTTATACATCTGATATTCTAATGTTAGCTCCCTCGACTCTATGGTGACGATACGTGTATGCTATACTTAGATAAATGTGCTCTCAACATAACCAACACACTTCAAGAGCATATAAACCTCACTCTGAAGTCAGAATCCGTCGAAAGTGAGAGTGGATGATATTGTAATAAACTGCAATGATAGTGTTAAATATCTCGGTATCACGCTGGACAAACGCTGGACAAACGTTTAAACATGTTCAACTGAAAAGAATTAGCTGTGCCCAAATTCTTCATCACCTCCGACCGCTATTCAGAAATGAAAATCTCAATGAAACTGATATATAACCAAATAATTCGTCCGTCACTTATATATGGTTGTGTAGCGTTTAGCAAAGCTTGAAACAGTACTATTCGTCAGCTAGAAATTGCACAAAGTCAGGCTCTGAGACGACTTTCCAAAGTACCATGCTACATTAGGATGAATGACATCCTTAGGGATCTCAAGATTGATCCCATCAAAAAATACATAAAGGATAGAGCACTGAAATTATTTGAGAAAACGGACAGACTTACCAACACCGCGTTATTAAATCTCTGAATGGTTACAGGCTCCTCGGGGAGGTATGCAGATCTGAGGTCAATTATTGCTTAGCCTGAAGAAGTGATAAATAATAATCCAATTAAGGCGTAAAGAATAGTTTTAAAAATAGCTCGAGTTAAGAAAGAGTAAAAGTGCTCAAGTGGAATGGCTCAATCAGAAATAAATAAAATAAAAAAAAATAAACTAATATAAGTATGACCTAAAGGTTTCACTTCTTATTAACATTTAAATTCAAAAATACATATATAATTCATTAAGTCTATGCGTTAATGTAATATTATTAGTTATATATTGTGACTGCTATATCGTCTTCTGAGATATATAAATAAGATATTACCACAGAGGTCTTTTTTCATCTTTCGGAATAAATCAAAATTTTTCCGACGCTTATATATGCACGTATTTAACTACTTGATAGTTTTGAGTTCACTTAATTATCAAGAATGTGTTAACTATCAAAACCTTTATAAAAAAGAATAATATGTAAATACAAATATTCGAGTTGTTTATTAGTAATGCTAATATTATTTTGAAAAATATTCGACTTGATTAGTTTTAAGTATAATTCGATGATATTTTACAAACATTTCAACAATAATTCGCCCTTATCAAACGGTCAACGTAGCGTATGAGTCCCTTTTTTGTGATTCTAAGTTCATTTATTAAAAGTTTATTTTGGAGAAATGTTATTTATTGCGGTATTGAAAGTACTTTTTCTGAAATTTTTGAAAATAATAATTCAAATCTGGGTGTGACCTATCAGTTGAAATATTCAAATAAGCCAATCACTGCTTAGTAGTGTTGCGACTCATTGGCTTCTGCTATAAAGGATGTCAACGAATTCTGCTTGCATACTTTGCACTTTGACTCCTTAAGCGTTTTATGCGTAAGCACGATTTATGCTCGTACTAAGTGCAGCAAAAGTTGCACAGTTGCCAGATAGCATGAGCGGCAATCTGTTTCAAAATTAGTATAAATTATGCACACCATAGCAACGTGGGAAAATTTCCACTTTTGCACGATTCATATGAAGTAGCTCTGCTCTTGATGTGATTTTTTAAGTCAGCGCATTTTTGAAACCAATTTATAAGAATTTTAAAAAACTCAGTTTGGTTCATTTCAGTTCATTTCATTTCATTTTAATTTTAATTTATTTTAATTTATTTAAGTTAAAATCTATTATTCATCTATTATTTATTTAAGGAACATATTATTTTTTTATTTCTTTTCACGAAAATAAAGTTTTGTTAATGAAAGATTTTTAATTGAATAGTTCGGTTTTTCGAAAGAATATATTAACATTTTGTTATTTGTTGCATTTCACTTAATTAGCATATTAAAGCAATTTGTCTATTTGGCACTTCATTTAACCCACTTCGAACCAAAAACAAACAAAATGACGCTTGCAATATTTGCATTGCGCATTCAAACAAGACTGCGGGCACTTCCGTTTCTGCTTGAATTGTGACATGCAGTTCTGTTGCAGTGATTTGTGCACTTTATGTCGTTCCAATTCAATCTGTGCTCGAAGGCAATTAACAGGATTGCATTGTGAAAGATACTTTTTTTATTGGCATTTAGTGTGGCTCGTGCACCGTTGCATTATTTAGTTTGTTGTTTGTGTTTGAATTTTTAATACTGCCGGCATTGCCGGGGTGTTACTATGTCAACAATATTGGTGCATTCGAAAGCTTGTTGAACTAGTGACACTGTTGCTTTGTTCCGAAGAGCAAAGTTCGCAACGAGATGGGGAAAAAAGTTCAAACGATGCAAATGCTGCATGAAAATGTGATAATATATATAAATACAAAGGAGAAATTACTAAATTGTGTTTTTGACTTGTTGACTTTTTGTGATAAATTGTTAAACAAAATATAAAAGAAGTAAATTTTAAATTACTAAAAAATAATTTTAAAATTTTTGTTTTTGTTTCAAAAGTTTTTTGAGCTCTTCCCTGGTAGAAGGTTTCAAAATAGAGTTTCCCGGAACATGGGTTGGCCAATCTCACATGATTTATTTGTGATCACAACACTCTCATCAAGATTTCGCATCTCAGTAACAGCTGAGGAAACAAAAGCACAAGTGGGGGCGCATTCTATTCGGTTCATGAAGCATATAAATAAAGAAGGTGATGATATTCTCGATTCCACAGATTTATTCTGGTGATTTCAACGAATGCAACACGTTTTCATTATATTTTCAAATATGACGCTAGACCCGATAGTCAGAGTACCACATCCCATATGTATAATAATTTATGGAGTTTTCGATTGGTAAATCTGGATTCAATGAAGATTTATATTTTTAGAGTAATCTATCGTACTTGTAGTAGTGTTTGGTAGATATTTATATTTTTCATATATATAAATATATACATCGTGTATAAATTGAATCAAATCGCACTTTATTAGTCAAATCATATGAAACAGCTGTTAATTCCAGGGTAATCTTGTTACCCTGGCAAAATATCTAGAGTGTTATAAATTATTTGCAACTATAAAACATTTCGCTAGAGATTTAACAATCGAAAATGAAAATTGCATTTAAAGTAAAGTCGATTAAAAAAGTTACCCCAGGTTCACCAATCAAAAATGGCATTAAAAGTCAATTCGTTAAAAAATTTGATGGTATCAAAGACAAATTACTCGTTAGTGCGCGGTTTTAATGAAAATATATGTATTCTGGCTTTTTTTATAAAAAACATGTGTTTATTTCATATTTTAAAAACAGACTTTGAACTTTAAAGACTTATAGTTAAGTAAAAGTTTAACAAATCATGTGTATGTACTTCAAACTATGCTAACAAGTTCATTATTGCACTTTGGTTACCAAAGTTATTTGATCAATATTATTGCATATACCAGTTTTTATTTTCAATATCTCCCTTAAAGGTCCTTCATAGCTACTTAAAGAGCTGCTAGAAATTTTGTGCGGGATACTTAAGTGGCATCAAAACAAACTTTATAATATCCGCTAAGCAAATACGAGTAAACAAAATAACAACAACAGCAACAGCAACAACGCCGACGACGACGACGTCTACAAACAACTTATAGCTAGCAACCAACATCTAAACCACTTAATTCTGCGAAAATGCTAGCGAAGTGCGGATACAAGTTTCAGATATGGGGAAAACTTTCCCATAGAGGAAGGCGATGGCAGCGGCAGTGCATAAGACAACAGGCCAATGTAGTGGATTTGCACTCTTGCATGCACTACTCGCAACTGACGTGTGGTAAGTATAGCGTCATAAGTTGCCACTACAAAGCAAACAAGTGTACGTACATTGGCTTCATTGAACAAGCTACTAACTAATACTAGATTATAATCTGCACTACACTTTCGCAACAACTTTGATGACTTTTTTCGCTTAAGTTACGCTGCACCATTGCTTTTGAAACATTTTGATATTCTAATACAACACTGAAGTGCAGAACACAATACCGCACGAGTACAGTACAAGACAAAAGCAAAGCAAAACATTTTTGCATAAATCATTTTCCGTTTTTTACTTGTATTTCATACTCAACATTGTTGTCAACATTTGCTTTGTGTGTTTTTATCAAGCGCGAAGTATCTTGTCTGCGTAGCTGGAGTTTTTCCGTAACTGAAGTGTAACAAAGTCATGCAATATGCAGTTTGCATTGTAGAAAAATGCAACACTTTTCGCTAATTAAATCTTTGCATAAATTCTGACATCTCATACCGCAGTCCGTCAGAATAAATAACTGCACAAGCACTTAAAAATTATTTTTTGACAAATCTTTTGATTAATATTATCTAATAATGTTACCAATACCGAATGTAGTGCAATGAAGTATCTTTTTTTATTATTCTTAAGTTTTGTTGTTGTTTACGTTAAGTGCAACATCACACAAAACGCGTTAACAACGCATGGTCTTCTAGTGCATTTCTGTTTTTTGTGTTCAATAACGAAAGTTTATCCTTGGAGTTTTCTTCATTCTCATGGGTGTTTTCCTTTTTGGATTTTTGTATCCATATATTGTGCGATCACTACGAGTTATGAGCTCCGACTAAGTACACACACTTCAGGCGTTCCTACGTAGCAAAAGTTTTACTTTTACAAGTTTTATATTTATTAGATTCGCCAATTTTATTGTTTCCAATGCGAGAAAATGGCAATAAAATGCCAAAAGTTGAATCCCACAAACATAGATTGCGTTTCATTTAAAAAAGCCATAATTCGTCTGGCTCTGGGTATAACAAATGCTAATGATATATTACGACTAAAGGTGACGTCAAAACAATAAATAAAGCTTATTGAACTAAAATTACAAAGTAAGAGATTAAAAGGAAGAAATTCATTGCTTTGTGCATTATGAGAACATTTTGAATTATATAAATACTTGGTGGATTGGGATTATATGTAAGGAGTATATAATCCTCCTTATGGTATAGCTAATAATTGATACAAGCTTTAAGTAAATTGTAAACTCTCTGATCGATATATACCCATAATTCGGAATTTTCGTTCACTCCGTAGTACTAAAAATCGTACTGAGTTTCCTAGGTATGAGAAATCATATAATTTTGAATAATTTTAATATACCGACGAAAAAGTGAGTCGTTTTAAATTTTTCGAGGGCTGTTTTCTAATATCAGAAACGATTTGGGGTTTGTGCTGAAAACTAGATTTAACATTACTTTATTAAACAAAGAATACATATACCTATAATTTGGAATGTTTGGCAGTAGCGTACCTAGAATCCCATAATTCTGAATTTTTGATCAATTTGGTTGTGTCGTAGGCAATATTTCTACAGTGCATTATCTGTAGATTTGTGAGTCAACTGACATAACCAATATCTATGCATATTATAATCCATGTTCCCGCTGTGACTTCTTTTGTGTTATCTGCTTAACAAATATATGTGATCTGTATTAATCTCAACAGCATAATTTATACCGAAAGTTTCGCTAAAATATATAGACAAAGAGTCTTTATATATCTCTCAACAGTCTCTCTTATAGTCTCTACATAGAAAAAAAATATGCAAAGAGCTTTCAGTACTATTTTTTCTATAAATTAAAGAAAAAGCAAAGGATTTTCTTATATTGTTGAGAAGTTAATAATAATTAAGGGTTATGAATGAATAATTTTGGTCTGAGCACTTGTGAGATGTGATCATGAGACTTTTTCTCAAGTAAAGAATTGAACAACGGATGAGACAAGAGCGTTCTCTTAATAAACAAATTCGGGGCTTTCAAAAATTCTGTTCCTCAGAAACCTAAAAACTTTATTAGCCTAAACTTTGAATATGAAGTAATTCGTACCAAGGGATACCACTTTGGGTTCAGCGAAGTTATTAACTCTATTAACTGTATTTTATAATGGAAATTGTAGTGCCTATATGTGGCATTCATAACTAGTTTCGATAATGATCAAAAGACATGAGAAGGTATTATGTCGTTTGGGAGGATACTTTTTTGAAATATGGATGGTTCTTTATATGCTATAGTATTGACACAAAAAAAAAAAAATAACTTCTTCATTTATATTATAAAGTAACCCTTTAAAAAAAAGATGGTCACAAAGTGAAACAGCTCCTAGTAAATAAGGAAATATTCAGCGGTAGAAGCAATAGCATTAGTACACTAAAAGAACTATTTGTATGATTAAAATGAAAGTGATTTCGATAATTTTAACATAAAGTTTATTAATGCAATCATTTCCGTTAATAATAAATAATCTTGGTAGGGCTTTCTCACTTTATATTTTTAAAAATTTATTAACTTGCTTAGCCATAAATTTCATGCTGACAATTCAGTGTTGTAAGGTGTTAAGATTTTTTTAATTTTTTTAATTAAATCTGACCTAACATAAATACATAAATAACTTCATATCCCTTTAGGAACACACTTTTTTAATGTTTACACTTTAAAATAAATAACTCCTTTGCATTACTAACTTCAATTCATATGTTTTTCCTATACTCCATCCTTACCTGCGTAAGAAACGGAAGCAAGAATTAACTTTTCCTAAATCAATCATAAGGCAAATCTAAATAGCAGTAAATTGTGTTTGCACCTCCTTCATTTTAGAAGGGGAAGTAGGGAAGTACAGAAAAGTTTTCTTCCTTTAGTGAGAATTTTTTGATTAAAAACAGTATAATGTGATTTATTGCACATTCTTCCTGTGTACTTGCACAAGTGACTTGTATTGTTTAATACAAAACTCAAACTGAACAATGGTCCTGTCGTCAATTAATTTCACACACTGCAACGAAAAGAAAACGAGCAAAAGGAGAAAGTACTGTGCTACTGGGAAAACATAGAATACCTGGATCGGAATGTCTATATTCATGTGCGTACCTGAGGTCATAATATTGTTCTCGTTGGAAATTTTTTCTTCTTCTTGTTTGTTTAATATTTTTACATAGTCATTCTCTTCCATATATTGGATGGAAGTGGAAGTTTGTTGTACATCTAGTTGAAGTATTGAGGCACTATTCATAAAACATGTGTAACGCATAATTGGTGTAGGGTGTTAGAGGACAAGCTGAGGTGAGGTGAGGTGTGATGTGATGTGAAGATAGTTTACAAGTAGAATGTAGTACACTTTACTTTAACATATACGTGTGTAATAATTGGTAGTTTCTTAAATGTTAAAGGTATCTTGAATGTAGTTAGATTAGAAAGTTTTTACAGGCAGTAAAAATTGTTTAAATTAGAAAATTTTGTGAAATACAAAACTTTCAAACGGAAAATATCAGAGATTTTACAAAGAAAATTCAACTATTTTTATACATTAATAAACTGAGTTTGAATGAAGGACTCAGCCATAAATGAAGAAATAGAAAAAGTATCAATTCAATGTTTATATACTTTACGTGCAAAAAATGTTTAATTAAAATGTAAGTTTTTTCTTTTTGAATAACTAGTTCTTAAAATTTAATGAACTGTAGTTTCTTCTGAAAGCATTTATAGCTTCAAAAATATTTTCTATTCCAATTCTAGAAGCAAGTAATGTGAAAAAATTTCGAATTAATGAAAAATGAATTCCTAGTTCATCAGGTATCAATTCTTATAATTAAATGACTATGAAGGGGACTTGCTTTAAAAGTTATGCTAGAATTTTTAATTCTAGAAGCAAGTAATGTGAAAAAATTCCAAATTAATGAAAAATGAATTCCTAGTTCAACAGGTAGAGTTAATAATAAGAAGCTCTAGAATCTCAATTTCTAAATGCTTCCTCAATTCTTATAATTAAATGACTATGAAGAGGACTTGCTTTAAAAGTTATGCTAGAATTTTCAATTCTAGAAGCAAGTAATGTGAAAAAATTTCAAATTAATGAAAAATGAATTAATGAATTCCTAGTTCAACAGGTAGAATTAATAGTGAGAAGCTCTAGAATCTCTATTTTCAAATGCTTCCTCAATTCTTATAATTAAATGACTATGAAGAGGATTTGATTCAAAAGTTAAGCTAGAATTTCTGTATTAGAACAAACAAAAACTTGGAATTACGACTAGTTTTAATCTATTTATAATTGAAATAAATATTAATGTGTTCAATCTTCGCTTCCGAATAGCTAAAACCCCTCCCAAATATAAAAATCTCCAGACTGGTTTACTTTTCACGTAAGGCATTAATTGTAATTTGATTAATTCAACAGGATTTATCTGCATTTCTACTATGATTATATGGAGCATTAAAATTTGCAAAAATTTTCCAAAAATATTCAAATATTTATTCGAAATTCATAATGCTTTAGTCTTCTTATAAGATATGGTTGCATGAGACAGAAAACAGAGTATTAACTAAGCTTAGAGGTCAATGAGATCGTTAAACATATTGTTAGTGACTGTGAAATTTAAAACTGAGTCAGTAGAAGCTTTCTGTGCAAGCAATTCCAAACCTTATCTGATATTAGAAGACAGGAACAGAAAACAGAATATTGATTAACCTTGGAGCTAGATAAGTTCTTTAATCACATTATCAGGCATTGCATAATTTTAAACTGTGTCGATAGAAGCTTTCGGGGCAAGAAGTTTTAAGCCTAATCTGTTATTAGGAGACAGAAACAGAAAATAGAATATTGATTAACCTTGGAGCTAGATGAGATCTTCATTAATGTTATTAGTGACTGTATAATTTTAAACTGGCTCAGTAGAAGCTGTTTGGACTAGGAGTTCAAAGTCACGTCTGATATTAGTATGTTTCTAATCAGAATCTTCTGAAATTTTATTTTTATTTAAAGGGCGAATTCATGCTTTTAATCCATTTAGCAGCACCAAAGTTCTACCACAGTCATAACGATTTACTTCGCTAGAATATATCCAGCATTCATATATATTCTGTTGTATGTGCTTCTATTTAATTATTTTTATAGCTGTCATATTCTGCTGTAAAGCTATATATTTATATGTATCAAGCAGAAAATAATGTTATTTATTTGCAAATAGCTTGATTATTATAAAAATGCTATAAAATTTGTTTGCGATGGTTAAATTTCAAACGAACCTAAATAACCTATATACTCATACCTATTTCATTTAATATATTTTATAGTATGTATTTATATTCTATATAACATTTAGAGGTGAATAAAATAATTGTATTTCAGTTTGCATTTCGGTTTTGCATAAATGCTAAATTTCTGAAATGGGGAGAGAAATGTGATGTAACACAATAAAAGCGAGGGTGCGAACCGTAAAATTATTCTTTTGTTGAAGTGAAATGCATACCTCAACACCTGCAGAAAAATAATTTACAAATTGCATAAATAATATGCGTAAATGCATCTGTAAAGTGACGCTTAAATTATATTAAATGGGCTACGACACCAGCCCACGTTGCGTATGAGTGTCGTATGAATGTATTCTGTTAAGTTCGTCATATTCAAATGTAGAGTAAATGCAGTTTACTGAAATTTTCTAGTTCTACGCATAGAAGATTTACTTAGTTGCAGCTGCCATAATATTTTCACATCATTTGCATAAAAAGTTTGTCATAAACGCAGGCATAAAGAAATTCACACGTAAATATTTTATACAAGTAACTATGTTGTTTATTGATATGGCAGTGCAAAACAAGGACATGCATCCCGTTCACATATTAATTAAAAGTTGCACGTATGCAGAGTATTTGTATCGCAGAACTGTTTTCTTATGAAATCTTCATAAGCACATTTTGCACGCCTCTGGTTTTTGACGTCATTGCTGGCGTCATTTGGAATGCGGCGCACGAACGCATAAACACATATGTAAGTCGATGTTACTTTTATAAATAGCAAAATGACAGAAGAAAAAGTATGGAAAAGAAGAAACAAATATGTGTGACCAAAACAATGGAGAAGGGTAAGTGAGGGTTAGAGTGTCGTTTCGTGATTTTAGAAAGGATATAAGTTCAGCAATTGTAATTATGTATAAAAAAAGATCCGTAAGTCTACCCAAGAAGAATTCTCAGTACCAATATGGAAAGACAGTGTATGCCATACTCGTTACAACCATCATTAGTTAATTGGTGTTATAGTGTCCAATTTTTTGAAAGTAAAACTCAAATGCCATTGAAAGACAAATTCAACAGGTCATATATATGAAGGTAATGAATAGCTTCATGAATACGAGCGTTAGCTCTGCTTCATTAAGACCCAAAGCTCGTGCATTTCCTATTCAGTTCTGTATGTGCAGGTGTTGGCAACCCTGAAAAGAATGGATGACACATGACGTTTGGGGGAATGTGAACTACATTTGTGATTGTGATTAAATAGAATGAAAATAATAATAATTGATTTTAATAAAAAAATTACATAGGCATAATAGTAAGTAATTAGATTTAAATAGCTTTTTAATCAATTTATATCTAAAATTACACGTAAAATTTTTTGTAAATAATTTTTATTCTTCTCCTTATATACTTTTGCTTATATGGTATGTAAAGATAAAATCAAAATAAAATCTGTTTCTAATTAATATTACATCAGAAATAATATTTGCATACAGAGGAGAAAGGACCCCGACAACAGTACATATATGCACGTACAGGGGAGAACGTAGAACCTCAATACACGCCTTACTAGAGCTGGCTTGGTCATGTTGTACATATGGAAAAAAGTGCTCCGGCTAGAAAGGTGTTGAGAACGTCCGCAGCTTCGGTGGAAGGACTAGGTGACTAACGATTTGGTGGTGCTCGGTACTACCAACTGGCGATAGCAAGTAACTGATCGGGCTGGTTGGCGGAGACTACTCGACGCGACCATGGACGACCCTTTTCTGTAATGACCAACTAAGTAAGTACGTAAGTAAGTAATGCAGCTATATTTTCATTACACATACATTTATCTTCACTGCATTTTTTACTGATTTTACTGGTACCGCGGAGAGAACGGATGTCATTGCTAGCATTTTGATGTCTGATTATTGATCTAAATAACTCTTGATTTACATGTGTAGTTAACTAATTAGTTTATGAATAAAATAATATGGCTTTAAAAAAAATAAAGAAATAAAAGTTACTTAACACAGGTAACCAATTTAAAAAATTTGTGTTTGATTTAATAGCTATTTAATCCTTTTTTTTCATACAATTTCATGGCAAGTGAATTACTTTCTGTTTTGCGTGTGGTCTCGAAAGAAAAATTTAAATTAATAAATAAGCGGTTACACATTTTGAAGCCTTGACATCAAAAGCCAACATAAAAGTCTAAAATTTTGTGACAAATTTTTTGACATGCGATTTAAGTGGCAATCGCTGTCACAACTAACAATTAGTGACGGTATTAACATGAGAATTAGCGTTCCTTAGTGAAGGACCTCTTTTCATACTCTGAATGCATAGCTTACAGCGGAGGTATGAGAGACAGTGTTTTGATTTCGTCAAATCCATTAAATTTCATATCATTAATTAATGAGAGAACTCAATAAAACGTACGTGTCCTTTTGCCTTTTGAAGTTGTCCCTATTGTGTGCTTTAATGTCAAGCAATTAAACGCTTTTACATAAACTTTTATTAATTGCCTTCCCCACATTGTAAATCGGAGTATGAGCAAATTTAAGGCGCCAGCTGCTCTGCGAGTGTTATATAAATGCCAGTAAGAGCAGCGCTGGCAATAATTACTGAATAAATACATATTAACAAATATGCACTAGCTGCTGCCGATACAAAGCGCTATTGATATGGCATAGATATCCTTTCGTGCTGTTATCTGTGTTGGTTAACCAAAGCATATTTCACAAGCATAGCTTCATTATTTCGTGCAAGAGATTTATGCACGAGCATCGCTTGCATATGGTTTAAAGCATTGGTTCGCCGGTGCACGGCAAGGCACAGAGTTTTGCTTTATGCCCGCACATTTGTGGAAAACAATTTCCAGGCTTGGCACGTAAAGGTGTGACGACAAGAAACCTATTACTTGGCAATAAATGCAATTGGGTAAATTTATCAAATGGTCCTTAAATGAATATGGGCAATAACGTTTGTACGTGGCTATTAGCAATGCAAGTAAAAACCCATTTCAAATTTCCAACAAAGGTTTCGGCAAGTGCGCAGCGTTGTCTCTGCATATCGTCTCATGTACAAGTGTATGTAGGGCCAAAAATCTACAAAGATTTGCAAGTCTGAAGCGGTACAGCATCTCAGGACTACCACATGCATGTGTGCATACCGAGTGTACGTAATCGTTTGTATTGAATATCCAACAATGCCAGCTGCAATTTATATGCAAACGTGTTTGGTTACACACAAAGGACGATTTTTTTGCTCTGTTCCTGATTTGCTTTGCTTAACTTATTTACTTTTTATTATCCTGAAGGTGTTTTAAATTGAGTCTTTGGCAATTTAATTAAAACAGTTTTAAGTTTGTATTGTTTGCTGTATTTAAATACTTTTCTTTTCCAAATTAATCGCTTTTAATTTATTTTCCTTTATGCTTGCTTTTTTCCTTATATATTTTATGCAATTTTTAGGTTTTATTCTCCTTTTGGTCGTAATTAAAATTATCAAAGTTTTTCCTTGTAGTTGCTGGAAGCCTTTGGTTTTTTCATGAGTTACCACGTTTTTGTCTCATCTTTCTGGGTTCCTTTTTTACTCATTTTTTTGAGCTTTAGGCATATGAAGTCTGTTGTGTTGTCGGTTTTTAATGCGCTGAGCCTTTGAAAAGTTTCGAAATGCCTATGGCCAGATAAAATATGTGTGCATATTTCATATATTTCTCATATAATCACTTTTATGTGATTTAATATGCAAGGAATTAAATTAGTTTTGTTTATTTTTCCAAGTGTAAGCATGGGTGCATAGGTTTGTATGAAAGTCTGCCAGTTTTCGGGCATAAAATATGCAACCATTTTTCAGTAAACTAAAGAATAAACGAAAATTTTAATAATTTATTTTGATTTTGTTTAAGTACAACATGGACTATAGTGCGCTTGGTTATTTCGAAAGACTTTCCAGAGTTAAGCTGCTTTACTGCAAACTTGAATAAAATGTATCTAAGATACAAATTAACTTAAATGAGTTTTATGATGAGCAATTAAAAAAAACAAACCATCCTTTTTGGCAATTATCCAAATAGTTTAATCTCCTTGTAAATATTAGTAATGAGTATTTAAAAAATAAAGTTTTCAAAAATGTAACTATTATAAAAAATCGCTCATCTCTCGTACAAGACACTACTATATTAATCCATTTTATATATTCATATGACAATATTCTAACGAAACCGTAAAATTGCAATACTGATCGATAGTCAGGCAGCTATAATGACACTCATATCCTACCAGTTAACATCCCAACTGGTATGGGAGTGCATTGACAAGCAGAACATACTCGGCTGGAATAATCAGGTTCACCTAATATGGGTTCCGGCATATGCTGGCATCCAAAGCAATGAAATAGCAGACAAACTTGCAAGAAGAGGCGCGCCTCCAAGAACGATAGGCCAAGAAGGGGTCGAGACAAAGGAACTCTATCTATTCATATAAACAGAGCAGAGGAAAAAAAAGAGAACTCTATTAGAAAAGCCTAGCAAGAACGCTTCAAAGATTGCATAACATAATCAAAAAATAACCTAAGAATTGTGGGTTTATTGACCTGTTACTGTAGATTGAATAATCGACCTAACTTGAGGAATTCAATCCAACTCAGACTACAGATACTGTAGAGAAGAGAGAGAAACTGCATACAATGTGCTTGGGGAGTTCCCGGCACTGATGCACAAGTGGAAAAAACGCTTAGGACGGTATTTCATGGATCATAATAATACTGTCTTTCATTAAAAAAATTGAACTTGGAGAAATACTCCAATCTGACAAATAGGTACAATCTTTTAGGTCGCAGTGCACTATACGTTATTTTTCAATAGTAAAATGTCAATATTCTTAATTTGGTGTTGTTGTTGTTGTGATTTGAGTTAGTGCTATTGCGCACTTTTACTCTTTTGTGACTGGGGGGCTTATCCCAGCCCCACACTAAACCCTAATTATACTAGAATTCCACTATTTATCTTCTAACTGATGACGGACCGTAGATCAGCATATCTTCCTGTACGTCCAGAGGTGGACTTAAGGTTTGTTAGGGCAGAGTTGGGTAACGTATCAACTATTGTGAATAATTTAAGGACTCTGTCCTTGATATATTTTTTCACTAAGTCGATTCTTAGATCTTTATGCATGTCTGTTGTTCTAATATACCAAGAAATCTTAATTAGTCTTCTTAAAGCCAGATTTTGTGCTATCTGTAATTACTTTATGGCAGTATTTGAGGCTTTGCTGTATGTTACACATCCATACAGTAGTGCTGGTCTAATTATTTGAGTATGTAATAATTGTCTATTTTTGAGGTTGAAGCGGTTTTTATTAAACAGCGGTTTAAGAAGATGTAGAATTTTAGAGCAACTATTCCGTTTGTATTTCATATCTTTATACCAGTTAAGCCATTTGTCAAAACTGACCCCTAGATATTTTATGCTTTCCTCCCACCGTATCTCAGTGCCACCGACGCTCACTCCTGGATGATGCTGCCTTCTCTTTCGTGCTATAAATATGGCCTTGGTTTAGTCGTTGTTAATTTTAATCTTTCATTTCTGAAAATTTTCCACCATGAGGTCTATATTTCTCTGTAAGGTGTTACTTACATTTATGGCATCCCGGTCAGAGTAGATTTATTATTATTATTATCAGATGTTATATAAAAAATACGTGTGAGTATTTAAAAATATATTTCCTGCTAAATAAATAATATTTTATTTTCGCTCAACTCAATCAGAACAGAGATTTTTAATTATTTCTCTGTAATTAATAATATTTGTGAAATGTAATTTTTTTTCACTGTATGTCAATAATAAAATAAAAATCGATTAATTACACATTCAACTGCGTGTAAAATTTATTAATTTTAATTATATAGAATTTCAGCTCATGAAAGTTGGAAAAGGATACGCATTATATGAGAGTAAAAAACAGTTTGTATTATGAGGCAGTAAGCCGTGAAAACAAAAACTGCAAATTGTGTCAGCAGTACGGAATCAAATAACCCGAACAGCCCATTCTTTGAAGTCTACTCCGCTATCGGTCCGTCCGCAAGTAATGCAGTTGTGGTTATTGACATTATGTACACTTTACTATGCGTTATTCCAGAAATAAACTGGCTGACGGACCTTCCGGAAATAAAATGAAGTGCCATTGTGTAAGTATTAATGTTGATATTGGTTTTGAGTATTTTTAATGAAGAGTTTGTAAAACATTAAATAAACATTCCTATCGTTGCTATCGACGACTTCTTATAATAAGCTTTAAATCAATTTATTGCCTCGAGGGGGAGTAAATGTATCTGCAAATAAATATGAAACTGAAAAATATTAAATGAAAAGCTTACAACACATTTCAATTAAAATCGTAGGAATTATTTCACAAAATTACACAAAAAGCAGTTGAATATTATTTTATATATAAGTTTGAAGTATTTTAAGCTCTTATGCATAATTAAAGAAGTCAACAATATTAACAATATGAATATAATTTTGTAAGTATCTCGAGCTTACAGTCGGTCAGGAGTGTAATTCATTTTCATAAGTAATTAAATGTGAAGTTTCATATCTTCATAATTATTTATTGGAAATAATGGGAATTAATAAAATAAAAATTTTTAAAAAAATTATTTGCATGTACTGAACACATGTATTTAAATCTTTTGAAGTATTTTAATAAAGTAATTATAATTGCTTCATTTAAATCAAAAACTCTTGCAGTTAATATTAAGTATTTAAATAATTAAATTAAATATATATTTCATCATAAAATTATGTATTTATAATAATTAAAAAACCAAAGCTATGGAATTTGAAATTCTTCCAAATAAAGTCAAATTAAATCATAAATTGTATAGAAGGTAATTTTGCTAAAATGATTAAATATACTATATATTTGAATAAGTGTCTTAACCACTAAACAAATCTTTGATCTTTAAAGCACTTTTGGTGAAAACTTAGAAAATATTAACAAATGTGACTTATGATATCTAATGGACTGATCAAAGTTAATGAAAGTAAATTGGTTAAAGTGATGCAGTTAGTTCTTGAATCAAGACTATATACATCACAAATAAAAAGAAATATCTTAAAACTAATTTTAAGAGTCAAGTCTAAACTTATCTAGAAAAAGTGATATAACAGAAGCCTGCGAATAACGCAATGGCTTCATGTGTGTTCTAAGTGGAGACTGCCACTAATAAACTTTTATATAAAAAATGCTAAAAATAGGATTTCAGATAAAATTAATTAAATTTTTTCTCCTCGTGAACCTGTTGTAACTATAAATGTATGCTTACCTTGATATGTTCCTTCTCGAGGTACATCTCGTCATCTTTGATAAATAGCATTAATAATAATAATATTAAATTACTCCTGAAACAATTATTATTCCACCAATTGCTCCTGTTAAAGGTCAAGGGATATAGTTTACTAAATGGAGTCCCAACCGTGGTTAGATAAAGTGGACACCAAAAATTTAATCTAATGCATGCGACAAGAATATCTTACTGAACACTTGATCATTTCTGAATATATATCAAAACAAGTGGAACTGGTTAAGAAGTATGTCTTTAATTGAATGAACTATATTGGAATTCATTGTTCAACAAAGGTGAATTCATACAGTCGAAAGTGACGCGTCTAATGACGAAAAGAAACTATAAGAATGAAGGGTATGAATAGTAATGAAAAGACAACAATAAAATTTTTTAGTTTATTTATTGACAAAGTCTCTGCACAAAGTTTTAATGTTCAAGTTTTAAGTTTACAAGTTTTGGTTACTTGTGAAAAAACATTATAAGTGATTGTTTCTAATTTGATAGACAGGAGTTCTAAACCCGTCACTTGCATTCCAACAAATTATATACGAACTGGAAATTAAATAAAAAAATTTTGTATTTCCTAAGACCAATGATGATGAGTATTGGGCAATACTCGAAGCAGCATTGTATGGTCAGCCAAATTCTAATAAATTAATTAAAATTTTTGTTGTTATCTTTTCATAACTATGTGAAACATTCTAAAAGAGAATTCATTTTTTGGTAATTGGTTTTTTAATAAAGTTTTAATTAATTTTAATTAAGTGCTTTAATTGTTTAATTAACTTCTTTGGATATTTAAAAGAGATACGCAGTGCATTTCATTATTCTATTAATAACAAAGACTCAATGAATCCACACTAGAGGTTCCTCTAGTATAATAATATGTTTTTCAATCAAGTCTGTCATTTAGAACACAACTATCCAATAAAAGAATAAGTGAGGTATATGACTGCAAATAAAATAGGTATTAATATACATTATAGGATAAAGTAAGTTTTTGTTTCTAGTTTCTATATGAATGTTATATAAATCATGTTGCAGGACGATTTTAGTTTCTCTATCATGAATATTTCTGTATTTATTTCTTTGTGTATTTATATATCTTAATACATTTCTATATGAACATTTGTATGGAAAAAAAATGATGTCTTAATTGTTATAAAAATATTTTTAGCAATTTAAAGAAAATTGGTATACTTTATGCAATTGCTTTAAGTAAGCTTAGTGGTATATGCAAAAGATACAATATGTCAATATGACAGAAGAATGTTGTCTTCTCGTTGCTAACTTGCTATTAAAGTTAAAAGCTTATCGGTCTAACGATAGATCTAGTGTGCACTATCTTGCTGAGGAGGTAAGTAAACTATTGGATAGTTTACGACTTTCATCCTTTTACTGCACATCGTTTTAGTTATCGTATCGGTCTAATGCGCATTGGTCTTAAATGTGCAATATTTTTTTAGAAAACATACGTACTATATATTGTAATACATTAAGTTGATAAGATATTAACATGTTACGATTTAAATAAAAATTTTTCAATTCATTTAGAAACACAAAAGTCTGTCTACTTTCTATTTCAGAAATTAAAAACATCTCAAATTTTTTATTGAGAATATTTATTAATTTAATTAAAGCATTTTATTCTAAAAATAAACAATGTATTCATTCAGGAATTTAAAAATATATTTTTAGAGTTCATGTGGAATATACATTTTGTATTGAAATTATTACTGAATTTAATTATCATATCTTATACTAAAAATAATTCCATTTAAGTAATCATTGATGTTAATTACACTAGTTTGTGGTTGATTTCACCTTAAAATTTATATTAAATTTTAGTAACAAATTATATTATATCATATCAAATTGCTTCAATTAAAATGGCATCGTTTCATAATTGCCACAATCTAACCTCTTTTAAAGCATACTTTATTTCTAAATTAAAACATGAATGTAGATTAAATTAAATGATTTAAATTTATATTTAGAAAATTTAAATCATACAAAACACAAAAGTGTGCACTCCTTCAGACGGACTGAAATTAACACATTAAAGGATTTTGCTTTTTCCACTCTAAGTTTTTTTGTCTTTGATTTGGTTCTCTTTTAACTAAAACAGAACGGAAAGTTATTACAGCTTCCCGTGCACTTGTTGATTTTGTGTACCATTTACACCCCATTTTACCAGTTTAATATACTTCACATTTATTTGCAGACCAAAATTTGAAGTGCGAACAACAATTTTATTTGCTAACTCAAAGGACGAACAGCTTCAGACAAACAATTTTTCACCATTGAAATTAAATGAAGGACTTGAAACGTTGTGAACTGTAAGGGTAAATAAAATTAATGTTTCCAGATTGGGTGGTGAAAAGAGGTACAATAAAGCGCCTCGTCTTTAAGCGCACTTTAAATGTGAAAACTTGAAGCAGTTCTACGGCTGTTCTTGTAGCAAAATAAGTTAAAATAATTTATAAAATAAATTCAAATGAAGTTTTGACTTCAACATATAAATTGACTTATAACACTAAATGGGTAGCATAAAATTAATTATCTGTTTAGTTAAGAAGCCACCATTCACTTGTGAAATGAACGAACATGAACTACTCTGTTTAGTCTGTAACGTATACGCCATGGGTGACGATGATAGATACGAAATAAATAGTTGACATTGTGTAGGCAAGCGGATGAAGTAGGCTCATAATTTTTAACAACCAGCCGTAGCACTTTAATAGTTTTCAACATATAAAAATAAAATGCATGGATTTTCTTTTTATGTCGTTTTTATGGCATTTTGAGTGCGTGTTTGTGTTAAAATCTGTAATGCGAATGGGGAAATTCTATTTTCTATTTATTTTTTGATTTGGTTTGGCTTTATCCAAGCTCAGCTTTTATCCTCTTTACTTATTTTATTGTTGCAGCATTTCTGATGATTTCTGAAGATTAGTTCCTTTTGAGTTGTGTGCCTTGGTCGTACAAGGTCAGCAATGTCCTTTGACATGCGATGATTTCCACTTTCATTTACACTCAACCATTGCGTGCCACATGCATTTTGAACATTGGTTTTCAGATCAAAGGTGCGATTTGATTGAAGCTGTGCCAAACTAAGTTGCTACTGGTGATTGCTATTCACATTTCTGTAACCGTAAAGCTCTTAAGATTATTTGTCTTTCTGTCGTTTGTCTGAGGTCGTAAAAATTTTCACATTTTCATTAAAAATGAAATAAAATTTGTAACTTGTGGCAGTTTTATGCTGAAAAAGATAAGTGCCTTGATATTATAAGATGTGGAATAATGATTTTCCAAGAGTTTATTACAACAAGGTTTATGGAATATTAATGATTAAAATGCACATATTAAAGGTGTTAACTGATTTAATAAGCTGCTGAAAATAATATAGTTTTGTTTAGTATAGAAGTTTTACGAAAATTAATTTACATTTAATATTCAAAAAAAACCTTGAAGCATCATAATCTTAGAAACCATTTATGTATAAAAAGGCATTACGTATTAAATTAAAGGAAACATAATTTAAATATTGTATGCTTTCAAGATTTCTTGGTTGTGATAAAGGAAAATACCTTTATACAGATATATTTCTGTATATTTATACAGAAATATACAGATATATAGAAGTAATTGCACTAAGAATGGAAGGGACTTAGGTAGGTAGGTAGGTTGGAGTGGCAGCCTTGTATCCCAAAAAGCCCACTTGAGCTTAACTGATGGCCCATTGTGGTACCACAGGAGTGACGTTGGTATGTACATAGATTTAGATCAGTGTACATTCAACGCTGAACGAAGGTAACGACTCCTCCATTAAGTAAAGGAAAACGAACCTGACAGTTCTATAAAATTGGCTAAGTCCCTAATATTACAGGATGACAGCTCAGTCAAATCGTTGAGAAAAGAGGATCCTAAGATTTTTAATCTTCTTCTAGCTAAAGAGGGAGACCGACACATAAGATGGAGCACGGTTTCTTAAAGGACTTAGGAGTAATCAATATACGATAAAAGTCGTGTTCGGTTAAAATTTCACTACAACACAAAGCACAGTTAAGTTTCTTCGTACCTAGCGAGAAGCTAGGGGGTTCTTTGAATTATTTCAATCTTATCTGTATTTTTTAATATCTTTATGAGTTATGAAGAATAAATTTATAACCGTTAGATGAAGTCTAAAACCATAACTTCAAACCAAAATCGACTGACTTAGTAGGAATGTACATTTTCCTGCTTTCAAACTATAGTAACTCATTCAAGAGCAAATGTTCTCGAAACACTGCAAACACTGCAAGCTATGGTAGTAAATTAATTTAGTAAATTTATTTTAATTAATTTAATTAACTTTGTTACTATTGCAAATTGGTTAAAAACCCAAAGTAAAGTATTATTCAGAATATTAGGGTATTGTTTCTGTTGGAATATCAAAACCAATTTGGTGACATCAATAACGCTCGATTTTTGAATGTAACAGATAATGGGTAACAAGATCAAGAGGAGAATCTAATAAAATACTTTCGATTTACTTAAATTATCTAGGAACCAACACCGAAGTAAATTTATGCTGTCACCATTGACTAAATATCACTCAGGCATTTTTACCACATACCAGAGAAAATTAATATACAATTAAAGCTGTTTCGATGAAATATTTTAAAGATATTTTAACAACACAATTTGTATGTAACGTATAGACGTTACTCTATCTTCACAGCAAACAAACTGTATCAAATAATTACCATCTCCTTAATTATAACTAAGTGATGTTTTTAGATTTTTTATATATAGTACAAATGCTAATAAGAAAAATTAAATTTGTACACATTTCCACTTAACTCTGAATTCATAATCATCTCTATATAATATTTCATTCAGTCTAAATATTGTTTCTACACCATTATCTGACACCATTTTGCATATTTTTAGGCTTATAATGCATTTAAAAATATAATTTTATGTTTATTTTAATATTTATTTTTATATTCTTGCCTTGTGTTTTACTCTTGGCAGCATTTCAGCATTTTTCTAAAAGTTTTTATAAATTAAATTTCTTCCATTTACTCTTGCCCCCCGTGCTTTTTTTTCATGGCATTTAAATAAGCAACTAGTAGAGCATTTCTTGGTCCAAACGATGCTGTGTTTCTTTTGTTTTAGAAGAAAATGCCCGGATCTGTTAAGAAAAATATTTAAAAGCTTGCTGGAAAATTTCTATTAGTTTTATGAATTGAAATGATTTTTAAACAAATTCTTGGAGTGTATGTTAAATTTATTCAATTTTAATTTTCTTATATTTTTCTTTAATATTATTTCATTAATATTAATTTATTTAGAATTTAACATGCTTCTATTGCATTTATATTAGAGCTAAAGCTATCAGATATGCAAAAATAAGAAAACTATTGAGATTTAAATATATTTATTTAATAAAATCTATTTTACATCGTTTAGAGCTTATTAAGTTTAATACTATTTTATGGTGGCTTAAAGGATTAACATAGAATATTTAATAATAATATCAGATATGCAAAAATAAGAAAACTATTGAGATTTAAATATATTTATTTAATAAAATCTATTTTACATCGTTTAGAGCTTATTAAGCTATATCAAGAAAAATATGCAAAAATAAGAAAACTATTGAGATTTAAATATATTTATTTAATAAAATCTATTTTATGTCGTTTAGAACTTGTTAAGTTTAATACTATTTTTATGTTGGCTGAAAGGAGTTTTAAAATGTATAACAGTAAAAAATTTTTATTCTTGAGAGTTTTATTAAAGCTTTATTAAAAATAAATTTATTTTAGAATAAATAATAAACACATAGGTGCCAAGAACACAGTCTTAATTAACAAAATGATTTTCTGTTTTGCAATAAAGGAATTTTTGCTTGATTACCTAAAAATAGTAAGTATGATCTTATGAATTGTCATATAGCATTGGTTTCACATTCAGACCGTAAGTGAACTTACGGAAATTTCTATATAAACAGAACTGATTTTTAATTATAATACTGTATAAGTTTTTTTTTTTTGATGCTATAAGCTGTCACTTTGGATTTTGCTCTTCGTAAGGTACACGAAAATACAGACTTCAATTAAGTTATACATTCACTGCATACATCAGTGAAATAAAATGAGAAGTAATTGGTATCAACTCAATTCATATGCAGTGTGATTTTTTCAATTTATATCTTAATTATGCTAATAATCGATTAAGTAATGTTTATTTTCTAAAATAACACCGTTGAGCGACATAAAGTTCTACAAATATCTAATAATATTGAGCTAATCTTAATTCATTAATCTTAATATTTCTACTACAATATTCCTACTGCAATATTTTTAGACAATATAACAAAAAACATTCCGTCTTTCGATAAAGGTCTAAATATTTGCCGTTGAGGTCTTTTAAATGTCAGTGCGGCATAGGTGCTCTACTGATCTCATAATAATCCAGACTTAAGTTGAGTGGATGAAGCAAATATGACTCAGGGTTATATTAGTTAAGTTTAATGTTAAAAGTAGTTGATTTAAAACAGATATTTCATAAACTTAAATAAAGAAAACCCAGAAATAATGTCGTTAAAAGCATTCACATATATTCAATTATCATATAAATGCAAAATTTTTTTAAATGGTTATCATTTTATGTCGTCACTATATTATATATTATTATATATTTTGATTGTGAAGTAGCAGTACTATTGGTATATTATTGAAGTTTAGAGATCTTCAATTTTCCATTGGTCTCTGAAGTGGAAAATATTTGGGTCCATTTTCAATACTTAACGAGACGAGTATTAAAGATAATTCAACCCAACTAATCAACAGTCGTAAACAGTCAGTACGTAAACATAATAGAATAAATTATCCGATATGGAACCAATGTGTATATAATATATGAGTTATTTTAATGTAAACTGCTGATTCCAATTGGAGTGTTTTACGAGCGGTTAACCACAGAAACTTAGTTTCATTTAATTTTTATTCATTTTTTTTATTTATATATATTTTACATATTTTCCTCATATTTTTCTGCTCATTTTCTATACTATTTTTAACATTAACCACACCAATAATTTATTACGAATTTAGAATCTGTTTATAATGTTAATGTAATGCAGGAATGTGTCAAGAAAGTTCGTTGAGAAGTTTATTTAAATATATAAAAATTAAAAATATATAAAATACATAAAATATATAATACAATATTTGTAGGATTCCATTTAAACTACATTACATATGCCTACTGGTTCCTTTTCGAATTTAGATAGGATTCATGAACTAACTTGTGTGGTGATATGATACGAGTAGATAACCGCGGTTATAATTATGCAGTTCAAACATTTAATTAATAACCGATAAACCATGATATTGAATACTCATTAGTGCGCAAAATTTTCAATGTAATATCTGATTACTTTGCTGTTATAATAGATAATTATAGTACCTAATAGGCATTTTAAAAATTGAATTATTATGTAGATTTGGTTATCATACAATATACTTAAATACTATATTTCATTCTCTTGATGCATCATATTCAATATAAATTTATTCACAAAAACTAGAAAATTTCGTTCCTGTAGTTAAGAAAAATATGTTAACTATCTGCAAAGTCTCTTTTTTGCTCAATTAATATATTAATATATATATTTTATTAATACATATTATATTTATTAATATATGTTTTTAATTAATATATATTAATTAACAGATATTAATGAATGAAAGTAAAATTAAACATATTGTGTTTGGTATAATCCGCTAAACAATTTCTTAATGAATTCAGTGATCTTGAACTCATTCTAATGCATTATAAATGCCAATAAGTAATGGATATATGATTAACGATTGAATCAAAAGATTCTATTAGAACGATGCATTCAAAATTTTTATCACTTGGTCAAATAGACAATAAGGAGTAAAAGCATTGTGTTTGTTTTTTTTTATCATCTATATAAATTAAAAATTATACAGAAAATAAGGAGTACTACAACTTTCATAGTAATAAAATTTCGTAAATAAGTCAATTAAAAGTCAGATACAGTTTTGCTCATCCAATATTCTTGTCATGAAACATAATTTAACTGTAATGCTATAAATACCTACTATAAACACCTAATATGGCACATTGCGACTAAGGGCCATATTATGTATCTATATAGTCAAGGGCTCGTCATGAGCAAAATTGTTGTTGTTTTCGATGCAAATTAAAAGATTGAGAGAAAATCTAATATGTCCGTTCAAATTTGGTCATGGGACCCGAGGCTATCTATGTCTCGTCACTTAGGGAAAACAGTGGTATTCAGTAATAAATGTCACCTTTTGTGTCTTTTACAAGTAAATTATTACAATTTCTGTGATACTCTGTATGGCATGCCTTTTTGTGGAAGCCTAAAAGATATAATTTTGACGAGACCATGACGGGCCACACTCTACATAACATGGCCCTTATCTACATTTTCCGAAGTCAAAAAAACTATTCAAGCGGAAAAAGTTGAAATCAAAAATTTAGGTGAGGCTAATACTTAAAAAGGTATTCTAAAGAGCGTTTATTATTATTACCGCATACGATGCTGTCATTAGTGCGTAGCATCACAAGGTGACTACTTTGAAGGAAGTAGTATAAATATTTACAATTTAACTTTTTATTCATGTCTAATATGTTGAAGCTAGTTGAATCAGTGCACTTGAGCACTTTTACTCTCTATTTACTGGGAGGTTTCTTCATAACCCCTCTCTACGCTTTGATTAAATTATTGTTTATCAATTCATCAGACTAAGCAATAATTGACCTCTGAAGATCTGAATCTGCATACCTTACTGAGGAGCCTGTAACTGTTCTGAGATTCGATAACGGGGTGCTGATAAGGCTATCAGTTTTCGTCAATAATTTCAGGGCTCTATTATTTATATATTTTTTGATCGGGTCAATCTTGAGGTCCTTGAGGATATCATGTCTAGTTTGTTCGACTTTATGTATTAATAGTATTAAGGTTTAAATGAAGTAATATACTTCATTTGAACTAAATAAATCTATTAAATTTAAAATGCTGTTTCGTAAGTAGAATATTCTTCTTCTTCTATTATGCTCTTCTCCCAACTAGGGTCAAATAAGTGGAATATGTTGTACTAAATAATATGTACTATTTATTCATCTATAATATTATTCAATAATAAGTTTTTTTTAACGCTTGTAGTAAATTAAGTTCTTATGTATACCAAATATATTAACACATATAGTATATAGTACAATTATCATATATCATTATTAAACACTATTAGAAATATTTTAACGTCAATAGCATTCAAAAGCATGTTATCGTAATTGTTTTTTTAATTAGAATATTTTTTTTTTTTTGGTTTGAGTTTATAATTTCTATTTTTCCGCATAAAAGTTTTTGAAAAATGCTAAAAGCGGCCTTTATATACAAAGATGACTGTATTGCTTGCGTATTATTGAGATTTTTGTTTAATTTATCACTGCGTAAGATATTCTAATGTTGCAATAGCCAAAACGCCTTGCAAAAGTATCTTATTATTTCCACAGATACACACACACATACAGATGCGAAAGAAATAAAACTCTTATATATTATATCTTTTATATGTATAAACATATAAATGTGTATGTCTAAGAATTTACAGGTATTATTTAATACAAATGCTGTATGCAGAGTTGCCAAACTTATGAAAAAAAGTTTCTATAGTAGAATCAACAACACAGCGATGAGCTGGTAAAATGTTTGGACAATGAAAAATTTGTCAAAGGGAACGACTATTTTTTGCATAATCATTCACGTCATTAATTTGTGTGTATGTGACTACTGAAATGTGTGTGACTGCTAAAATTACGGATAAGTTTTGCCAGTAACCCAACACTTGAGATAATATGCCGCCTGCGTTCTGAACACTTTAAGGAAACTCCGTAAATTTTGTCACCTTGGCACATATGTGCCATTATCAGTTTCTCTAATTCGGTCCGCAACATAATGCTCGATATCGACTTGTAGCAAATAGTTCAAGGCGATTTGTAGCAGAAACATAAAAATTTATGTAAGAAAAACAAATCGGCAATTTGGGAAAAATTTATAAAAAACACTTTCACCGTATGTATCGACACTAATGGAATGTGCTGATATTGTTGTTAGTAGGGAGAACTTTTTAAGTTGAAGCCATACCACAGATGTATTTATTGTATTGTACACTCACTGGCTATACAATATTTTTAAATAGACCTATTCGATTCGAATCACTATATAAAACCACTATACAGCATTCCATATACATATCTTATATATACATGTTTGTATATATGTTTGTAGGTACAAGTCAAAATGTATGCCCCATATGCTTATATGGACGCAGTTGTATTTGTGTATTATTTTTAAACTGCACAGCAAGAAATTCTTTTAAAACATCATTGTCTTGATGATAAAATCAGCCAGACCACTCAGTGTGCTCTGACCGCTCGATCCGTATAGACACCGAATCAAAAGTTAAGCATCATGGTAAGGATTAACCAGACTACAGTATACACTATGCATGGATAAGTAGCTATGAAACGAATATAAGGATGCGAAGGTGGATTTATGTTTGTTAAAATTAAAAAAAAATATAAAAAAAAATAGTTTGAAGAAAATGTGCAAATGTTTGAAATAAATTCCAAGAATAATATTAAAATAAACTTAAAGTGACTCAGTGCCAAAATATTTGAAGTTTTTATAATATTATTATTCAATTCAATTTTAAAGAAAATTTAAAACAAAAGTTATATAAGACTTATGAGTTATATATTGTTTTAAAAATATTTCCAAAAAAAAAATATAAAATGCTGCCAAAAAATAATTTCAATTAAATATTGATTTATTTAAGCATTGTGCAATGTGTTGAGATTTTTTTTTTCATTCAAAAAAAAAAATTATAATTGAAAAAAAAAAACATTAAAAGAATTTTAAAAGATTTAAAGACAAAGGTGCTAAATTTTAATTTAATTGAATCGCTGAAATTTGTGTGGGGTGTTCAGATACTTGTGCCTATATTTAGTATTTAGTTTGTTTTTTTCGCGATCCATAAATAGTTGCCAGAAAATGTGTTGCGCAGTAATCGGCGGCATAGTAACTCAATACCTCAATAACTCTAGACACAATTAGTTGAGAATAAAAGAGAGAGAGACAGACATACCCACTTGCAGATATATACCTAAAATAATTTTAAAAATAGAACTGAAAATACACATATATATTCAGTTCAAATTTTTAATTCTTTCACGAAAATTTTCAAAATATTTTACATAAAATAAATAATAAAAAGGAAAGGTATTAATAAAAACTTTTGTGTATAAACACTTGTTTTATATAAAAAAAAATATTTTTATACAAATATATTGAATATATAACACACATGGAATATAATAAAAACTTCACTCATTTTTCGTAGAAAATTATCTAAATGAGATAAATAAAACGTTTTTAACATTTACTTAAGAATGTTAATTTTAAAACTAATTTAATTAGATTTATTTAAATTTAAATATATAAATTCACTTAAAATTAATAATAGTTTCATTATTAATTAACTAATAATTTAATAATAATACTATTCCAAACACTTTTAATGAATTCATCTGAGATAATAATAATAAGGTTTTCTTAAAAGCACCATTTAAACAATTCCATTCAAAATAGTAATGGAAGATTTTGAAAACACTTTCTTTCCATTTCAACAAAACCTTATTATTTTCGATTTTAATTTAAATAATAATAGAAAATTTGAAAAACACTACTTGACTAAAAATAAATATATACAAAGTCATATAAATATTTTTTTTTTTGGATTTAAATACATTCATAATTATTTTACAATGACTATACTATATACATTTTTTCTATCTATACACGTCAAGGTGGTCTGCTTTTAGTGAATGTCATGATCTCATTATATATTGAATAATCACCGCAAGAAACGGTTTTTTCGATACAAAGTAGTTAATTTTAATATAATAAATAGCAATAGAGAAAGTAACACAATACTATAATTTTTGTATCGTGTTAATTCAGTATAGTATTGTTTGTAGTGATCCATTGCGAGATCGCTTCTTCTATTAGAGCAAAAAACAGCTTGAAAGATAGTGATAGTTTGCGAGTTCGAACTTCTATAAGATTATATTCTTTTTCCGGTTTTTCCAATACAAAGTATTTAATTTTGATATAATAAATAGCAATAGAGAAAGTAACACAAGACTATATATTTAGATAAATAACACATATAATATTTTTATGTGCCTGAAGCGGGGTTATAATAAATAATACACATATAGTAAATATCAAGAGACTATTTAGAGATAGTCAAGAAATATTTGTTTATTTCTTCTTGATGATCAATCATTAGTAATATATAATATAATTTCATTAAGAAATTTAGTTGTAGGTGTAATATTTTAATGTTAATATTTGATGTCTTAATTATAATATTTAATGATCATTATAATTTTATAATGACTGAGTCAGATATTATTTAAACTTTTATTGCATTTTGTAATAAATGCTTTTCAAAATGTTTTTTTATATATATATCATAAAAGCCGAGGAGCATAAATATTTTTGGAGAACAAACAATTTTTGAAGAAACCTAAATTAATTGACCCAAAATTCTAAAATAATTATATGGGTTATAGGAAAATTAAATAAGTATTAAAGAAAATAGAAAACATATGTCTATAGTTTACCCAAATTAAATTTTTCAATATAGTCAGTGAAAATTATCTTAGGTATTATGAAAATAAATTTTTTTATTATGTTATTATTTTAGTATATGAATCTACAATTTTATACCCTTATATCACGAGTTGAGTAGAAATATTAATCAAAAATATTTTTATTATTTTTTATATAATAGTGTATTATCAGTTCTGAAGAATCTACAATTTTATACCCTTATATCAGGAGTTGAGAAGAAATATTAATCAAAAATATTTTTATTATTTTTTATATAATAGTGTATTATCAGTTCTGAAGATATTTGAATAGTTAGAAACATTATATATTATATATAAACACATTTTTTTTAGTTTCAGTTACTTTCAATTAAATTAAAAATATTATATTTTAATTATTAATTCGAAAATAAAAAGAAAGTTATATGGAGCTCAAGAAAAATATATGGAAAACAAAGAACTGACTTATTTAATGCAAATCGTCGATATTAGAATAATATAAAATGTAGAAATATTTTTATTCTATATTCGAATAGTATTTTATTTTATATTTTAAATAAATTATATCAATATGAAACAATTAAGAAAAAGCTATTAAAAAATATAACTAATGCGTATAAAATAAATTATCTATATATAAACAAATTTATATTATATACAGTAATTGAACTTACCTGTGTACATAAGATAAGTCACAAAGTCTGAAATAAAATATAAATTTATATTATTAATAAATTAAATAGTAATTCTTGTATAGCAAAAAATGATTTAATATTTTTTTAAAAATAAGTTAAATTTAATATCCACTTTTGCATCCTGAACTTAAAAGTATCCTATATATAAAAATATATTTCTGTTGAATGCATAAAACATGGCTTATATGCAAGTCATACAAAGTATATATAGTATATTTCTATATGGATATATATATGTCAAGAGATATACAATATATATGCTTAATCAAATGAATTCTAATTAAATTTAGTATATACAATTTATTAAAAATAATTTATTTTTTTGAAATAGGCCGATGAGAAGAAGAAGATCAAGAAGAAGAAGACCAAGGAAGAGGGAGGTGCTTCTGAAACCGCTTCTGAAGCTGCATCTGAGGCAGCAACCCCAGCACCAGCTGCAACTCCAGCACCAGCCTCAACAACTGGTTCAAAGAGAGCGTCAGGTGGCTCACGCGGCTCAAAGAAATCAAAGCGCGCTGGTTCCAGTGTGTTCTCTGTTTTCTCGCAAAAACAAATTGCTGAATTCAAGGAAGTGAGTATATAAATACAAATAATGACAAAATATATAACATCATTAAAAGATATAAGGTATTTGTTAGATAAATGAGATAAAGTTAACTAACTTTAAGGTTTTGTTAATACATTATAGTTTTGTTAGTAGTGACCCATTGTGAGATCTGTTCTTCTATTGCAGAAAAAAATATTTTAAAAGACTGTAAATATTTTGTGAATTCCAACTTCAATAAGATTATATTCTTTTTCTAATAGCAAGGTTTTAAGAATTGCATTAGGCATTGACAAGACATTATAAAACATTTATAGATATTTTAAATAAAATTTCCCTTTCCCTTTAAATATTCAGTGAAAGATTTAATTAATCAAAAATTTGTTTGAATCTAACTCAGAGATTCCAGATTTGAGCACACAAAACGGCTTTATTTTGTTCCACAAGTTATTTGGGGGCGACAAGTCTACTACTAAGGTGGATATGTCTGCCGCTACTAACTTTTGGCCATTCGAAGGGAATCTGTTTATCTGTTTCATTATTTGTTTAATGAAAGCTACAGGTATTGATTTTAATATTAATTAATTCGTATAACATGATATAGCTGATAACATAGCATTGTAATAGCTACTGAAACCATTTCAAATATCACGTTCTTAGTTTTTAAAAATGTAATAAGATAGATAAGATAAGATTTACAATCACCTACCTTTTTAAAAAAAGTTCAGTCAACTTTAAAATCTCCCTTGAAAAGTATTGTAGACTTTATTATAGCTTTAAATGCTTTTAAATCAATCTATAGGACCCAGAGAATCCAATTGATCTTCATCAGGTTCTAACTTAATAATCATAAATAATATGAAATAATAATAATAATAAGCTAATAATAATCAGCTTTGTTATTATTTTTACTTTTTAGCAGTGCATTTTTTTACAAGGTCTATCTATCTTTTTGTATATTTAGAAATATATTCACCAATTTATACAATATTTCACTTTAACCGCTATGGCTAGGTATTTGTTTATATATAATGTAGGTATTTAATTCAATTGCCTTTAGAGGGTATTATATTCTCAACTGATTAACAATCTCTCTTTTTTACTAGTTTTTCTTAAAATTTTTTGGTATACCTTTATATAAATCTATTCAGTTATAACTTCATGTTTCTATATTAAACCTCTTTCTATTAATGTATTCATCAATTTGTTCATTTGTTTGTTCTTAATCTCTTTACCTAAATATATTCTCTTTTATATATATTCAATAATGAAGTCAACTGTTTATGTTTTCATTCGTTTTTTTTTATCTATCATTTTTATCTCTTCTTATTTTAGATATTTGTTTATCCATTTATCTTTCTATGTTTCTGTTCCAACTTTTGTTTATCTTTTTGTATTTGTCTTCTAATTTATTCTTTTATTTATTTATTCGAATTTGTTCTGTTTAATAGAATTTTTCTTCTTTCCATATAATCCAAATAATTATATTACACAATATTATTATTATCTTTAATTATTAATTATTAACTAATAAATTTTCTTCTTTCTTTCTATTTTTATTATAGGCTTTCCAACTAATGGATGCTGATAAGGATGGCATTATTGGCAAAAATGATTTGCGTGCCGCCTTCGATTCCGTCGGCAAGATCGCTAACGACAAAGAATTGGACTCTATGTTGGGTGAAGGATCTGGTCCAATCAATTTCACACAATTGTTGACCTTGTTCGCCAATCGCATGGCTCAATCTGGTGCCAACGATGAAGATGAAGTTGTCATTGCTGCCTTCAAAACATTCGATAATGATGGTCTGATCGATGGTGATAAATTCCGTGAAATGCTCATGAGCTTCGGTGACAAATTCACCATGAAGGAAGTCGATGATGCCTTCGATCAAATGGTCATTGATGATAAGAACCAAATCGATACACAAGCCCTCATTGAAATGCTTACAGGCAAGGGTGAAGAAGAGGAGGAAGAAGCAGCATAAGGTTATTGTCTTTAAATGTAAATTTTAATGCAGAAAAAAAAAAAAATTCGTGAAAACAAAAACAAAACAAGAATTTCTATTTTAATTTCAGAAAAAAAAAGAATTATTAATAAAAACTATTTTGTTATGTAAATTTATAATTTTAAATAATTTAAACTTATTATATATTTCCTTATTTTGCTAGTTTTGTTGTAAAAAATTTTCCAACAAAATCGATATCGCAAACAGACCAAGAACTAAGGTAAACCATAGATGTTTTGAATTTTTGAATTTTTGAAATTTTGAAATAATATTAAAAAGTATTTTATGTCAATATTCAACTTTGGTAGTTAGTTTCTTAGTTGATTATATAACGATATAAATTTTTACACATAAATATTTTAAAAAGAAAAATGAAAAAAATGAAAAAAATTAGAAAAAACTGAAATCGGAGATTTTTATTTATTAATGATAAAACCATCAATCTATCTTTACATGAATACATCATCATATAACTTTGTTATGTTTTTAAAACTAATATGTTTTTTAAATACTAAACATTTTATGTAATATGCTTAAAGCAAATTTAAAAAAAAAACACCAAAACAAAAATGCTTCTAATTTGCTAAAAATAATTAAGAATCCGAAATGTGTATAAAAATTGCGAGAGACGATAATTAACATAAAAAAACTAACATTTTCATATAAAAGAGAGAAATAACTTACATCTCAAGAATTACTATATAAAACTATATATACATAATTTTGTAAATAACACTAAACACTAAAAACATATATGCATATATATATATGTATGTATATATGTTTATATATGCAAATCAAAAGATTATTTATTATTCATTATGAAGATTATAAAGAAAATTATGTTATTTGCTTAATTTTATACTTATATTTTAACACTTATATTCATATTAATTTTATCTATTTAATTGGGTTAAAGTTTTTTCAAGTTTGTATTGGTTACTTGTTAATTAATTATTTTTAAAAGTAGAAGAGAATATAATTAGAATTTAGAAAGAAATATATTTTTATTAGACAGCGCCCTCTCTTTCGACATTAGAAGAACTGCTAACATGAGGACATCCTTTTTGTAAGCATATATGTCGAACAAGCAGGCACATTGACTCAACGATGATATTTTTGGAGTGGTTAGATACTTAACCAAACTATTTCAATATTTTACTAATATACATATATAATTAAGTTAATGAATACGTTTTTTTTGTTGTCGATAATAATCCAATAATGATTTATTTAAATTTTTAAAAATATTTATTCTATTTAAACAAAAATTTTTATTAAGAGAGCTACTATAAGCCTCGAAATTTATTATATATTATTTGTATTCTTACATACATATATCAAAAGAATTTATTTATTTAAGTATTGGTTTCACATAGGCTACTAACACCATTTTTACATGTTTTTAAAAACTCTTACTAACCGAGAAAATAATATATATCACTATTTCTATATTATATATATATATGTATATATATGTATATTCACATATTGTTACATATATATATGAATATATTTATATATTTATGTTACAATTTTAACTTTTACAATGGAAAATACTCACAAAAGTGTGTATCTTAGTAAACATATTTGCAGTCTAGTGGTCTGCGGGGAACTAGGCATACGCAGGGAACATTTTATATATTTATCAAGCTACTAACATTAGCGCAAAAGCAAAAGAGCAAACAGCACATATGAACAAGATTTTATATATTTAAATTAAAATAAAAATTAAAATATTTTCGTATAGTTAAGAACACAAGCTACTATTTTTAGGTTTAAGGCAAAGGAGCATATATGCTATATTTAACATTAATCACTTAACATACATACTAAGTATATGTGCACTAATAAACAAGAATTATTTAATGGAACACATATTAAAAATATTTAACATTATCAAAGTATATAGTTTTTTGATTTGATTAAATGAATAAATAAAATGAATATATTTTTCATGTAATTTATAAAACATAAAGCAGATATTAAATATGACATTCATGCTGTGTAAATAAAACATGCATTAAATCTGTTTTATTAATTTTTTTTAATTAGAATTAACTCATCTGTCAAAAAAAATCCGATTTAATTCATTGAAACATGATAACCATATAAAACAATAAAATATTATATGAAAATATGAAAATAAAATGAAAGGGAAAAAATAAACAATTTAACATAAATTTATATATTAATTGTGATGACTCAAACTACCGGAAAGAATGAAAAATTTATAATGAAAAATTCTTTGAAACAATAAAATAGCAAAATAGTCGTCATATAAGGAGCATAAAAAAGTTGTAGTTTCATTTTTCATATACGAAATTAGCAGCATGTAATTTTTAAAATGTGTTCCAACACAATTTCGTAGTAGTATTCCCCTATATACGTCTATGTCTATACAGACATAGATATATTCTTCAGCTATATATAGACAGATTTGGCAATTATCATTAGGCATCAGACTAGACAAGTCACTGACAAAAGATACTCATGCGGTAGCATCAACGAGTACACATATGTGAGTTTTATATGGTATTCGTGTATTGTTTTTTTTTTTTTTTTGCAATTCATTAAAAGAAAATCTAAAAATTTATTTTAAAAGGCCTTTCAAAAAACCTTGGGTGTTTAAAAATGTTAAGCAACAATTAATTAAATTAAATTTTAAATTGGTTTCGTTGATTTCAAAGCAATAGACAGTGGGGAATTTGTCGAGGGATTAAGGGGATAGATGCGGACCTCTTGTAGATATTATCCACAGATAATAAAAACTTAAAAATTATGATATATTTTTGTATTTCTATATTCGTATTAATATTATTGTATTATTAGTTGTACTCCATTCGGAGCATAGAATTCTTACATAGAAACTCCAACTATTTCTATCTCCAGCAATATAACGTACTTTGTTATCGTACTTCTCCAGCTGCTACATATTGTTCTTCTGTATCTGTTGCCTTGGGAATTTCGTGGCATATTTTGTCATACGTCTTTCGAAAAGTGTGGCCAAGTCGATTATATTTTCGACGCTTAATTGATTGTTGTTATCTTTCTTCTTGGTTTGTTCGTTAAAATAGTTCTATATTTGAAATTCTATGCGGTCACAAAATTCTCAAAATATTATGCAGGCCTCTGTTGTAATATTGTAATGCTACTAATATTAGATAGAATTTTGATATTGAAACTTTAGAAACATAGGAGAACCTTGAAACTTATGGCAAAAGATAAGTTAGAAGAGTTGGTCTACTTTCTAAATAAAGACAGTACTTAAGTAAAGTTGTTGAAAATATTGCATATAAGAATATGGATTGCTATAGATATGGATTTCTTTAGAATATAATTCTGAAATAATGAAAGTCACAAAATTCTGATATATTTTTGTGTTTATGTATTACTACAAATATTAGATATAAATTTTGATATTGAAACGTTAGCAACATAGGAGAACTATGGAACCTATGGCGAAAGAAAGAATAGAAGAGTTGCTTTAAGTTTTTAAATAATGATTGTACTTAAGAGAAGTTGTTGAACATATCACAAATAAAAATAATGGCTCTTGATAAAAATATACATAATAAAACTATAGTAAGCGCTCAGTATAATTAATTTAGCGAACTATCAAAAAAAGTTTGACCAATGATATTATCAAGTATATGTCCCCTCTCCTGGGCACAATACTTTAACTATTATTATAATTAGTTTAGATAGCTTTGTAAAAAAAATTTGACCAAAAATATTTTCTAGTATATAACATCCTTCTTGGCACCATCATTAATATTGTGAACTTCTACCAAATCTATTTTCTAGTACATCTCCACCTTAGTAAAATCTTTGGTTTACCACTGACAATATACTTTGATATATAATCAGATATATCCAATTTTATTAAGAAACTAGTATCACAATGAACTCAATAGGGTCATTTAGACTGACTGTTATAGTAACCTAGTCTAACCTAACCTACATCCAGAGCTGTGTAAATTCAATTACATTATTAATTTCATTATAATAATGGTAATGTTATTATTTAGTTAAAGTTATTGATTGCAGTTGAAATATTATTTATTGAAATCAACTAAACATTACATGTATTTGTAATTTAGATGTCGCAATAATTTCAGTAAATTTATGTTATGCATATTAAAGAATTAGTTGTCCTTCATTATATTAAAAATGAAATCGATTAACTCAAAGCTAATGTAAATTCCCTATTCAATTTTAGTTGATCGTAGCTAGTAACAGTGACGTCATCTGCTTATAAAACTATTTATTACTATACAGCTCTGCCTACAGTCATATTTTTACAAAATCCTCTATAAGCATAGATAGATTTAATTATGGACATATTATCTAAGATACTTTTAAGGTACTTATTTGTTAAACTGTCTATTATTTAATCACTCACTTATATAAAATTTCTTAAAAAATGTTCGATTAACATTATCTTGTGATTAAAATATTTATTTAGCATCGGTTCTTGGCACAATTTTGGATGAATTCTACGTTGCTTGTCTTAAATTTGGCAGATTTATTTAAATTTATTAGGCAGTTCTATGCTCTAATTTATGCCAGCATATCTAGAAGGTTCTTCTAAATCATTTTCTATTCTATTTATAAGACTTTCAAAAGAATTGAATAATTAACGAACCAAATTTTTAAGCGCTTCAATACTCTATATTATATATATATATGCAATATCGAAGAAAGAAAAATGATATGTATTTGTTATAGGTGAGAATGAAGAAATTTCAAATCCAATTTTTTTTCTGACTATTTAGCTGTTCAGAATATGTTTAAATATCTATTACCAATCATGGGTGTTAGAAAATATTGTTTTAATTCTACATGTATAATTTTCTAACAACAAGAAACGAAAGGTATTAGTAGGCAAAATTTTTCAAGCCACCAAGTAACAATGAAAATCATAAATGGTGTGGAGGATGAGTCATTCAACCGGATAATAATTCCAATAACCATTTCCTACATGCATCACTTTAATGCAAATTTAAATTTCCCCAGCGCCCCAAACCCTATATATTCTAATGATTGAGGTTTTAAATCATTGTAATTTACCACTCATTTTATTTTACTGTCATTACAGAAAACAGTTTTATAGATTAAGAAAAAACAACTTGTGGTTGGAGATAAGTTTTTTGTGTTGTATAAAGTTACGCCTGAAAAACATATTAAGATTTTAAAATGAATTTTAATTAATTAAATTGAAAGAAAATGTAAAGCAGCGTACTTAGCGGCACTCGAAGTGGATGCTCCTTTGAGAGTCTTTTGCGGTTGATAATTAAATACACTGCAAAAAGAAAAAAACGCCCTTGACAATGCTGTCAATGCGAACACATATAGGTTACGAGACTTCAAAAGTAATTAATTTAAAATTAATTACAGTTAACAATTAAAGCAACTAAACCGCATTGCACATATTAAACGCACACACAGTCGTTAAAACTTGACAACACACAATTTACATTCACACACACAAACAAGCAAATAAGGATATGAGCATTTGCGGTGCAGTATAAAAGCATATGGAAGTCATCATTGGCAATATTGGTGGACGGTTTGGCAGGTGGCAACTCGCATGCTAATATCCTGTGTATGCTGCATGGTAGCTTAACATGCTATTCATATGAAATATACGAGTATAAAAAAATATGTAAACATTCACTTTTATGGATGGAGCCGGATGTTAAAAATTGCAGGGATGTAAAATGTTGCAGTTTTTCTTATGTATAAATAAAAGCCAATTGGATAATGTGCATATTATGACTGCTTAAGGTAGTATCGCTAGGTCTTGTATGGATCACAGTAAAAAGATATTCACAACTGATAGGGAATAATAAATTGACTTTAAAAACGATATTTTTTAAAGCTTATTGGATGAGATAAAGGCATAAAAAAGCACATATAAGTTAAGTGTTTTTATTTTAAATAAATTTATTCTATCGAATTTCTAAAATGGAATCTGAAAAATTTCTTGCAAAATGATTTAGTAATGTACCTTATAGCTGTTTTATAAATTAAACTATTATAAATAAGGATTTTACTCGAATTGGAATAGTGTTATTTTATTTGAATCTCCAAAAAATATATCTATCCGACTATATTCCTCTAAGAAATTTATTTAGAAATCATCAAACTAAAGCATATATCTGTTCTGGTAGCTACTTAACTGAAATACACTGAAATAGCTGCTCTACTTAAAGAAATTAGTTAAATGACACAACTTCCACGTATAATATTATATGACAATTCCTACGGAGAACTCAAAAATAAAGTGTGGATTAGGTGTAGGAATATTTTCGCTATTCGCAGATAATAATTTCATTTTTTGATTGCCCAATGATTAGGAAACTATATTCGTTAATTAAAAGCCACATCAGAAAAAAGTAAGACTTTTAATTTCTTGACATCGGCAATTAAAATGCTATAACCCTTCACTATAAAATCAAAACTACCTAGAGAGTATTAGACAGAAATCGGGGAACTAAGCAAACTAGTGATCATCACTTCCACAATCACAGTTGTAAGCACATTAAAGGAATAAAAAGAGAGGTATTTAATCCAACTGGGCACACCCTAAAAAGTACCGGGTAATTTTTTTCCAAGAGGTAGGTAAGAACGGCACTTATCTCAAGTTTCAGCTGCTAGTTAGTACAAGTTACAAGTCACTTACAACATGTATAACTGTATCATCCCGGCCGACTTGGTCTTTATTAAATAAGACCAAATAGAGATAACTTATTTATGGAGATCGAGTCAATACTATCAAGCTAATTACAGATTTTTCCAGTTTTTGGTTCATAAAATTTCCAGTAAAAGTTTATGAATAAATATCAAGAAATAGAATAGAAGTTGTGGAAACTTCGGCGAAAAAGAGACAATCACAGTTTATTGACTACATATCAATTAAAACCTAATAACTATTAACATGTTAAATAAGACTGAATTGGTTTAATTCATTTATAAAGGAATGCCTTTTGCAAAATGTTCGAGAGTTCGGAATATGAGACTTTTTTAGACAAAAAATTATGCTTTGATTATGTCTTGATTTCGATAAATAAGGGTCTAACGTGTTAAGGATATAATGCACTGTTTTTATTTAGGTAAGTTATTTCGTATTCGGTTAGTCTCTTATCATGCCTGTTCTGTTGTATGCTGTTCAAGCTTTGACGATTGCTAAGTGATGACAAGACGTTAAGAGCATTTGTGAGAAAAATTCTATGGAAGATCTATCGTCCATTACGCGTTGGCAACGATTATCAAATTAGGTGGAACGATAAGTTGTATGATCTATACCCCGACATTGACATAGTTAAGTGCATAAAAATTCAGCGGTTTTGTTGGCTTAGTCATGTCGTGTGAATAGAAGAAAGTGCTCCAGCTGGAAGGATGTTTGATTTGATATCTACAGGTGGAAAACTCGGTAGAGCCCTCCGCATCTTCGGTGGTAGAACCGGCTGCCGTTTTGCGGGCGGTCGGTGTTATTAACTGGCGACAGCAAGCCACTGATCGGGCTGGTTGGGTGGCTATTCGATGTTATCAAGAACGTCCCAGGCCTGTAAATGCCAATTAAGTAAGTAAGTAAATAAGTTATTTCGAGTTAGTACCTCCATTAAATTCATGAATTAAGTTCTAATGATTTATTAAGAATTATATTCTCTTTTGCAATCATAAAACCTTTATACCTTCCTATTGTTATTTGTTGTTAAAAGGAATAAGAATCCTTTAATTTAATAAAATTAACATTTTTATATTGCAAAATTTTTGGTTACCAAATTTTAGCAAATTTAAATGAAATATTTTTGCAAAACTCTTTATATTTCAGAGGAGAACATTTCTCATGGTTTCATGTTTAAAGTTGCGAACTGTCTCCTTAATCATTTCCATTTATTTACATGCATAATACTTATTTCCGTTTCAGCGTATTCGGTTCCCAGTGTGGCTTATCGTAAACACCCACTTCCACATGATAAATGATTTTCGCTTGTATTAAGTATATCATGATTTTAATCTAAGCTGAAAACGAGAAAGCACCACACCCAGAGTTCTTCGTACCCTTCCAGAGGAAACAAAGTACAAATTATAAATCTCGATTTGCCACGCAACATTTTTTGTTATTTTGTTTCATTTTTTGTTTTTGTTTTTGTTTTTGTTTTTGACGTTACGATATATTTTACCTTTTTTTCGCAGGATGTTTAAATTCTGTTGGTTTACGTATTTGTTTAATGCTTAAATTGACTGATTTTTTAGTCCAAACTGCTTTGGAGTAGGCTTTACACAAATCAACTCTGATGGATTATCAATTTTATTGCAATATTTTCTAGTTCTAGCCTCTCTAAGGACTTTCACTTTCACTTCCACTGAACATACTACAAATTTTTATTGTTTTTATGAGCTTTCACTTGCCACATTTTTGACATTTTAATTAAGTTGTCAGATTAGTGGCATCATTTATGAGCTAAATAACACCTAAACACATATTTTGAGCTCTTATTGTTGTTATTGCTCTGAACTGGCAGTTTGTTATTTTGAACTGTTAATGCCTTGTCCAAATATTGCCAGGCAAACATTTGTGAGAGATTTGCATAACTCGTTGCCAAACAATTTGTTCACATAAAATACTATAATTAATACTTTGCACTGGAAGGTTAAATGCTTTGGAAACTATTCTGCTAAATGTGAGCTTCATTTGCAGGTTTTAAAGTTTTAATTGAAATTTTTCTCATTTTTTTTTGTTGAATATTATTTGCTTAACTTTCTAATTGAATATACATTACTTGTATTCTGTATTGAAAATTTCATAGCTTTCCAAGAAAAGGAAGACGTCTTATCAATTTCAAGTGAAATGCAGGAACTTCCTTGATATTCAAGAGTTAATGAGTTCTTAATTACAAATTGATTTATTGATTATTACAAGGAATACTGTAAATTTGCATTTTGCATACTTAATTGGAACAAAGAACGCTGGAGGATAATGGCAGAAAAGCTTTCACTGGTAAACATGAAGATTTTAATTCATGCTTAATTACATTAATTACAGTTTAAGCGCTTTGATATTAAGTAGAAAAAGATATTTCCAAATTTGTTTGTAAAGTAAATGCACTTTAAAACTTTTGAGTTAACGTTTTCAATAGAATTGTAAAAAATCAGTAGAGGTTACTATAATTATAATTTTATAATAATTATTAAAATCTTATTTGCTTCATTAAATAAAACAAGTTATATGACTTGAAAAATATGAAAATATAATATTATTATATGATATATTCGGTCGCTCTGAAGTGTGGTAAAAACAACAAGTCGCTTGCTTAAAGTCGATAAGTGACATATTGGCAGCACTTTTGAAATCTGTTATATGTTATTCTTTCACAAAGATTAAATTTTACATATGCGTACATAAGCAAGCAAACTATATTTTGTATAAAAATAAATACTTAATAGAAAAAATAGAAAATTAAAATGAATATTGAACTAAAAGCAATGTAAAGGAAATTTTGAAATTTCCTTTTAAAATCAAATTAATAATAGTTTAGAATATTTTTACCTGAATAAGTATAAACTTGTTAACAATTAAGGAGTTTAGAAGTTTAAAGTGCTATTCAATTATCATATACTTTTAAAAATGTTTGTATGTGTTTTTATGTATATTTCTAATATATATATTTTTCACTATTTTCGTTATATTTAAAACATTTATTTTCCATAAGTCTTAAATTGGTGAAACTTTAATTTTGTTTGAATTTATGTTTACAAACTTTTGACTGATGACTGGAATATTTGTAGAAATTTTAACCCAATGAAGGATCACAATGGATCGCTTATTGCTTTAGTAACATTTTTTTAACACTCGGTAAGATGTTTAGTCATTTCAAAATAAGTTAGTTAGATGGAGAGATTAGTGTTGTTGTTTTATGAATATATTAGCGACTTTAAGCAAGCAACTGGTTTTTTTTTGCGACAGCCGAATGTGCCTATTATTAGTTTAATACGTTTGCACGTAGAATTAAATTACTTAACAATTGTTCTATTTTTCATTTCATACAAAATCATATCTTCAACCCACCAGCCATTAATAACCATTTAAAAATATACTTTTAATATATAAATATCTTAAAGCCTGTAGTTTTGTCAATGACATTTAATTTACAGTGTCCGAGCTGAAAAGTGACAGCTAAAGCTCGATTTTTCTATTTCAATTACAAGATTTTATATTATAATTATAAGAAAAGAATTAATAATTAAGAGTTGTAAATTGTGAATGAATGCGTTTGGAAGCGCCTTATTTTAGTATACGCAATTTTTTTTTATAAAACCCTGTTTCTTTTCAACTATGCGTTAGAGGGATATTGTGCTATGTACGGATATCGTCAAGCATTCCATCTATTTTACTGAACAGTGTTGAGTCTGTAATGATAATGAAATCAATAAGTAGATCTTTATAAATATTATTCTATTTTGCTGAATGGTATTGCCTCAGTAATATTACTGCACATGCTGACGATAAAAGGTTCACTATAAATATCAGAGTTTCGGACATACCACAGATTATCTATACCAAGTCACTAATGCTTCAATATCGACGTATTCCGGCAAGTGAAGTGTTTTTGAGTTGTCGCGTATAAATATAGAATTTATTAATCAATTTCTATAGCTTTGTTTGCGACTACAAATAAAGCTGCTACAATATCTTGTAAACTGTTTCTTCTCTTACTTGGCAGATATAACGAAAGTGGGATCGGAACTTCTCACAATTAATTGGAAGAGCAAATTATTTAATAAAGAAGAATATACGGAGTAAAAATGGTTAGTGTTACTGATCTTTCGTAAGCACTTTTGAGGATATCACTTTTGGCTATAGATAAAGCCACTTTCTTGGAGTGAAAGAACTAACAGTTGTATCAGTCCGTGCCATCTAAACCGAACCGTGCCATCCAAATCTTCTGACATACCACCAAATTTTAAATATCTCTGTTATAATAATATTTTGGATTTTCGTTATCTATTGTAATGATACAAAAGTTTGGATTTGGAGCCTAACTAAAAGTAACATAATATTGTGATGACACAAAAATTTTGCTATTTTTTCAAAAAACCTCAACCTCTAATGTTTTCTAAAAATATTTTCCCCAAAGAACTTTTTAACAATCTTCAATTTTTTTTCAATTGGCATTTGAAATGATATATCTACTACCAGTTTTAATAATTTATGTAATTTTATGGACCAGCGATGATTCCAGCTTTAACACCATATCGTTAGAAAATGCTTTGTATATTTTCAATAAAATTTTATTACTTTACTATGTCGTTATTATTCATATTTCATATAGGAAACCTTAAATTTATGACAACTTTAGCACACATGAATTTAAATTACAGAAAAAAAATGAAAAAAATAAAAAGTGCAACTTTAGCAAGCACTTTCTAAATAAGGGCAAAAACCAAAAAAAAAGTAATTCAATAAATTTTTATTAGAGAAAAAAATTATTTTGAACCTGTTGACATATTGACACTGATTCAAGAAGAAACTTTGCTCTAAAATATGGCTAACATAACTTTAAGTATATTGAGAAAGGTACTTATCCATGTCACATGTTAGAAAATTCTACAAAACAAAGCATAACATAAGCAATGTTATTAACAGAATGAAATGGAATGTTAACAGCAGAGTTGAATGAGAGCGCGAGCATAAAGTACATATGTCGGTAATACAGTTCAAGTGAAAAGGTGTTCAAATAGATTTTTAAAAGTTTTTATGAATCGGACAGTAGAAAATTGTATGCCGAAGAAGTTGGAAGTAAATTTTATTTGAATTTATGAATTTGCCTCAAATTGATTCTTAATTAAATATTTTTTCTTGATGAACAAAATTTCTTACTAATAACAGAAACTGTGTACTTTGTAGTATTAAATTAAATTTTTTAAATAATCTATTTTTGTGCGTAGTGAAATGTAGTTTATAAGTCAAAGTTACTATTTGGTTGAAAATAATTCATTCTTTTATATGACAGTTACTATAAGTTTTTTGAAAATAAACATAAAGGCTTGATTATAGCACTAATTTTAAATATCAAATGAATTTAAGTAATTTGATACAATGAATTGTATTGCAATATGTAAATGACTGTAAATAAAAAATGATTCCTTCTAGCTTAGAAGACAAATGGAACTATTTATACAATTGATGATATTCATTTTAGTATCACATGGAAGATGGTGAAATGATAATTATCTAATTTATTTATGAAAAAGAGCTAAATAATTACGTATTATCATTTTGTATTCCACCTTTACTTTTTAATGTATCTTAAATAAATACAGAGGGTTATATGCTGCAATAAAACTAAAAACACAGTCTTAGCATATAGTCAAGCTTTATACATATATTTATTTTACTGACCTTTTCTATCACACGATGTCATCGATTACTTTAATACAACCAATTAGGATAATTTTTTTAACTGCTAAATTATTCATTTTGTTTATAAAGAATGCAATTATAAATCTTTATTTTAGATTACTAAAATATATGTTGATCATTCTAGCAACTTTTTTGTATGTATTTTTGTATGTTTACTATTTTAATTGGTCCCTGTTATCTAGTTTAGCAAAAATGATACGCTTAAACGATAGCCAATACTATTTTCAGACAAACATGGCCTAATAGGTTCTGTAGGCTTCATTAAGTATGTAATACGTTAATGCATGACTTAAATTTTAAGTTTTGCCTTGGGTAAAAGGTCAATTTTGATCACTTTTTTTCGTAACTACAAAAAAACATATTTGAATTTGTTAGTCATAATCTCCGTGATTGATTTTAATTTATATATTAAGTATCAATGTATGAATTTAACTTTACCTACATTGGCAGTAATTGTTATATTTGTTCTAAATTCCCTCTGAAATTACTCCAACCACTGATTCATGTAGCAAATGTTATTCTCGAATTCGTCAA
>NC_051846.1:179571998-179585061 GCF_002237135.1 Teleopsis dalmanni
AATTAAGGCAAAATGTTTCATATTTGTTTGTCAATCTTGCAACAGTTATTTATTTTTTTTAGAGAAGTTATAGGCTTAATTTAATATCGTTTGATTTCTATATTTACACAACCTTCCGATTTGAGATTTATTAAACAACTAATTCCTGTAGATGTAATTTCAAATAGTTTTATACTTGCAGTTTTAACGAAATTAATTCTGGGCATGTACTCTTTACTCCTCTGCCTATGAAATTATCGAAGACATGAATGTATTTAGTATGCCAAGCGTGCATTTGTTCCTATGGGTGATTTGTGTTGGCTACAGATTGTTGAAGAGCTGATGCGTCATAACACATACATTTAAAATTCACATCCTATTTCAAATTAAGAAACTCTCTTAGAGTTGATAATATTTCATAATGAAACCGAATTCGCAAAGGAGCTACAATACCGAATTTATGAAAGAAATACTGAGACAGCACAGTGTATATCAATATATGTATCTTTACATATATTTATATATATATATATATGTTTTTTTTTTTTGCTAATTATTTAAAAGTCCTAAAAAAATATATTTTACATAGTTTCAATTCACTGTAATAAGTTTTATCAATAATATTAATACATAATAGCATTGACTGCAATGCTTTCTGTCCTTCTCCATTTTAGTTCTAATTTAGTCTATACGTATATTTACAGAAGTTAGGCCTAGATTAGACAGATAATTTAATTAATTTTAAATAGCATTGTTGCGGTCTTAGTTCGATTAAGATAAAGTGCACCAAAACACACTATAACACAAATAATAGTGGGTTGTAATATCACTAATAATTGTTGTTCATTCGTAAAACCAGAAGAAACACAAAAAAAACAAGTAATAAAAATAAATACTCTATGTAATATAAAATGAACTCCTCTAATAATACTAGTGTAATCTAATACTAGTCTTGAAGGATGACAACTCTGTCATGTTGGTAAAAAGATAATTTCAAATCAGTATTAGCCAATGAGGGGCCGTGACAAATAGAATTAAACACAGTCTTCTCATTCTCTATAAAACTGTAAATGGAACACAGTTCCAAAAGTTTTTAATACACACTAATTAATTAGCATCCTTACCATAGAACTGAATTGGATCCGATTTTGTTAAGTTGTTCAATTCCTTGTTCAATTTGACTAGACATTGACAATAAGTTTCTTTCAATTTTAAAATAATTTAGTAAGGACTGATGTTTAGACACAATATCAAGACAAGATACAATTTACACATAGCTTAAATATATAAAAACCTAGGCAATATAATGTTTAATGTTATTATTATTGTTGGGGCATGTGGCACTGCGACCGTCGGGTCTATTGTACCCCGTTATGGGTTTAGAGTAGGTCTCTACGCCTTGTTGTGTCAATAAAAAGTAGTATACAACCTACTTTACAGAGTTTTATTGCCTGTGCCGTAAGAATACTCTTCTCAGAATCTACAGTTTGCATCCGTATGTATATCCATAATGTCTAATAAGTTTGTTGAGTATTATAAGTTTTTTATAATCTGATCAAGATTTAATCCAAAATGCTAATAGTTTAAGGCTGTCGATGTTCAAATATGGAATAATAAATAAAGCTCATCACTAATAATTTGGTTTGTAGTTTTTCATAGGAAAAGAAAATTCGTATTTTTGGAACTATTTTTTAAATTTCAAAATTAAATTTGTTGAAGGTAGATTTTATTTGTCGAATGTGACGCGTCTTATGATGAAAAGAAAACTGGAAGGGTTCGAACAGTAATAAAGAAAGAACAACTACAAAAATTTGATTATTTTAATAAAATTTGGCTGACTATATAACGCTGTTTCAAGTATTGTCAAGTACATTTGTTTGTTTATGTATACATACATACATACACTATGTGCAAAATAGTGTACGAAAAAAAATCTTTAAGGAATATTAGTAGAACCCAATAATTCCAGTTAAAAAGCATAGGAACATTCAATCTCTAGAGATATAAAATACTTAACGATGATTCTTCATTATGTCTTGTAGTAGCCCAAAATCATTCTTCAATAGATTCGTAATCAACACTAGCCTTTATAGACGATTGACCTCAAATCTAAAACTCGATTGTATTCTGATTAAACACAATAATAAATAAATACTCTTCTACTAGTTACTACTTACTATCTACTAGTTCCGATAATACTAACCACAACTGTAGTGCCTATTGCCTATTGCCTTTCGCATTTTACCATTACTATTTTCTCATGTATTTTTTATAAAACCCTACTTACTTTATTCTAATACGATTGTAATTTATTAAATATATTATAAAGTGGAAAATCCATAAATATCGTTGAGAAATATCTGCATTTTTGTCATTCGTTAAAATGCAAACTGAAAAACTATTTACACTATTATAAGCAATTAAAAAGATACTTTTACAACAATTAAAATAATTTACTCAAAATAATCACATCTGCGGTTAGAGAACCGATGTTATTTAAATATTAATGCGATTATGTTTGTAAAGAAAATATGAATACATTCACAAGCAAGTGTTAACTGATTCCATAGATATTAACTACTTTCCTTTTCATTGATAAAATTGAATAAATAGAGTAATTTCTATTTATAATCAGTAAAAATTAAATTATCTTCTATTACGATAGATATTTTGACGTCATATTCCATTGTCTCTATACAGAGATTAATTACAGAGATCCGTGTTAATGTGGGAGTCTGGTTTGTATGCCATTTCTAGTTTAAGGGGGATTTACTCTTTTCATTGTATGCGAATTCTAATAGTTAGTCTATAGGAACTAATCAAAGATAAGCAGAGCTCCATTGATTTCAGTACAGTACAGTAAACAAATATAAGATAAAAAATTTTTTAATGCAAGTGCTCATCAATTTCACGATAATTATTTGTAAGATACGTGTGTGAATTTTAAACTCTAAATTAATTGTTAAATAATTTTATATAGTTAAATCATACAATACTGTTGTATTGTGACGTACGTTTTTTATAATTTATTTAAATATTATTATTACTATTTATTAGTTTTACATGTAAACCCGGTAAGTAAAATTTGTTTCTTGATAATTTTGATAACAAAAGTTCTGTTTTTAGAAAAACAAAGAAAAAATTACTTTTTTGAATAGTTTTTAAAAAGCACCGGAATGTGGCAATTAATAATTAATCAATTTAATTATTTTAATTTAAGTCTATAGTATTAGACAGCACTTCTGTTATTAATTTTTCAATGATAAATAGTTCCACAAATTCCTGAAACATTAATAATCGACAGGGAATCACTAAGAAACAATCACTAAGAAGAAACTGTTAAGATGTAAACATCCCTGATACATTAGTTTTGTTAGGAATTATGTCGTTTAAAATTTAGGAAGTTTACTATGTCGGCGTTTAGAGCGGCCCATTTAAACGTCATACGATAAACATTTAAAAGAAAAAAATTCGTTATATGTAGTGTAAAATGGTTCGATATATTTAAGAGTTAGTTTTGAATCCCAAGACATCACTACATACAAAAACAATATTAAAAAATAAAAATGCAAGGATATCATCTTACAAATCTGAACCCCTTCCCTTTCGAAGGTCATCGCTAGTAATCGTCTATATTTTCAATATCGTACCTTTTTTATTATGATTAGTTTCGCAATGATATAGGTATAATGACATAGGTATATACATGTATATATATATTAGAACAGTTTTCATCTTTATATTATGCTTTGTTTTCATCTCTTACGGACACCGTAAGAGATGTCCGTTTCTGGACTCAGCGACCACATCTATGATGTAGTAAAAGTAGTCAAAGACTTTAACACATGTATCTAAATAATATAATCAAAAAGTGGTTTCAAATCTAAAGTTACTTTCAGATAGTTCAAAAGAAAATGTTTAAATATTCCATAATAACATCTGTTGGATTTCAAAATAAATTTTAACGAATATATTCTTTCATACATATACCTTTTATTTTCATTACTTTCAATATTAATTTATTCATTTATCTATTTGTTTGTTCGTTCATTATACTAAGTAAGTAAGTATGAATATTTGCTAAAGATCAACCGATGTATTTTATTGCAGCAGGTAGTTTAAAAAGTATATTAGCATATGAAATAGTTTCTCATTTAAATTAGTAGGTGGGAACTCTAAATTTCAATTCAATCTATTCACCACTAATTAAGTAGAGAGATTAAGATTTTTCAGTTATTTTGCAAATGATCAGATTTCAATTACAAAGAAAAAATATGAATTAACATCTGTAACTTTCATTAATTAATGTAATTAAATATTAAAAATAATAATAGACTGTAATTATATAGCATTTGATGGTTTTATTAACCGTTAATATGCTAAACTCACTAAATCATGGAGTGCGTTTACTACAGCTAAAGTCCATAGAAATTTTGCACCACATTTTGATTAGGTTTTGTTGAACAAATAATAATAAATATAAATATTTTTTGTTGTTAAAAAATAATTATATTCCTACAAATTTTATTTAATTTAATGCTTTGGTTTTTTTGATATAAAAATTTGTTTTGAAATTTTATTAATAAATGTAAGTATAAGTTTTGTCAATTAAATTGGCTTTGCTTATGACAATGGAGTTTACTGTCCAAATATTCTTATATAAATATTTCAATATCCGCGCTATATTGTTCTGGTTTATCTAGTAACCTCATCTCCTCTGTTTTTTCCCTATTTTTTCTACTTTCCTCATGATAATCTTTCATGATTATCACAACATGCACCCCATGTTGTTTTGGTATAGATGTCATTTCTGTTTTTTAGTAATCTCATCTTCGTTACTCTCTTTTTCTCTTTTTTGCTTTCCCCACTCTTTTTTAATTTCTTGAAACATATTTCTTGAATATATTATATAATTCACACTCTGTAGTTTAAATGTCAATACTGAGAAGACTAAGGGGAAGATTGAATCTTCCCTTCTAACAACTTGTCGGAATTGTGGAGAAGACGATGAAAGTGCCTCTCATCTGCTTTGTTTTTGTCCAGCTCATATATAACGGCGACTCACTACTTTAGGAGTCCCCTTCTTTGAGGATCCTGATCAACTAAAACACCTATCACTAAATAGTATTTCAAGAGTCGCTAAAGGTTTTAGGTAGCACAATTGGCCAATGGGCCTAAGTGGATCCTTTGAATCGCCGGTATAACCTAACCTAACTTGGTACTAAGGAGAAAACGACAACAGCAACATGAATTTGTGTACTATCAGCTATTCTTCAAACTTTATTCAAACATAATACATTGAAATTTGATTTAATATATATTAAAGGCACGTTGTTGTCTTAATAATTCGTTTTTTGGGGGGAAGAGCTACAACGTTTACCAAAATGTAATCCATGTTTGCCCATCTATGGAATGATATTTTAGTAGCTAGCGCAGACAGAATTATTTTTTATCATTAATATGTGATATAACACCGTTGGTCCTACTGTGATCCCTTCTGGGGTTAGAGTATGTTTTAAGCCCTCTTGCTTCGATAAAGAGGGGTTTAGAACTTACTTTACAGAGTTTTATTGCCTCTTCCGTAAGTATATACATTCCCAGGAGTCTATTCCGGGAATCCTAACTAGCCCAGATAGCATTATAAATAATTTTATGTATAGTATTTCTTTAGTATTCCATTCATTCAAAATACCTTGTTCTTTGGGAGTACTTTGGAACTCCAGAACATAGCAAGCATAGTACAGACTAAATAGTAAATAGTTTTCTTCTTTTTTTTTTTGAAACACAATAATCAATTAAATAATACATACCTTCAACATTGTAAGAATACCATACAAACTATAACTTCATAAAATATAAATCTTAAATATTTCATTGCCTTACATACTGTAGTAGATATAGACCGCCTAAAACCTTTCTTTGTGAATTTTGAACATTGGAGAAAACAGTATTATATAATGAATTTGATAGTGTTGATTATAATTAATGCGTCTCCAAACTAGAGTAATCTATTTCAATGAACGAAACTAACTTATAAATCCGTTGAATACATTTATTTAAAGCACATCTAAAATTCAGAAATCCATTTAGATTTGCAGATCTTTATTATATTACAAACCTTCTTATTATATATTATGCTTACAAAATCTTCATGTTCCCATATATACATATTATAGGATTGTTGTTTTAATGATCAAAATGTCTAAACAAACAAATAATTTTTCAACTTTTATAGTTGGTGTGTTAAATATGTGGGTCTGGAAAATGTAACTACTAAAAGATATTAAATACAATAGTATGCTTTGAAATAGATGTCATAATATGAATATATGAGATCATATACATATATTAACTCATGAAATATTTTATTTAATAAAAAAAAAAAAATATTTCGATTCGGTTTGCATTATATTAAATTATTTTCCTAAATTAAAGCTTGACTTATGCCTTTGCCAATTCCTTGGCGCGATGTTTGTGACGCACTTCTAGGTAAGATACAAAAATTTATAAAAATTTGAAACAAAAAATATGCACAAAAATAATATTAAATATTTTTAGCGACTGTTACTATATATGTACTTGAGTTCCTTATAGTAAGTGGTATACCTCCTTTCTTGCCAGATATATACTTTGATGTGCAGCAAATATTTAATACCACATTTGGTAAGCATAAAAAATAATATTTGTTAAGAGAAAATATATTTAAATCCCAAATATTTGTAAATTATAATATGATTACTTTCATTCCAATTACAAGCATTGGTCAGACATTAATTTCTGATGCATCTCTCGAGGTCATTTAAGTTCGAAAGGAAGCGCTTATACAGCAAGAATGTATGAAGTTAAGCGGATTTGATAAGAATTAATGCTGCCACAGCCTATGGATCTGTTTGTGGAAGTCAGAAAGTTGCTAAGTTAAAGGAAAAGATAAGATATGTCGCAAAATAAATAAGAGAGGCTGCAAGCAGTATTCAAATATTTCAGTTTTGACTAATAATTATCAATAAAAAAATGAGAAAATAAATTTTATGTAGATTTTTAGTACTTTAATGAATATAATTTAATTATAACAAATTAAAGAAGAAAATTTGTTGTGAAGACTTTAAAATTTTAGAAATGAAACAGAAGTAAGAAAGAAAACAAATTTTTTTTTTGTGGTGAGGTGTTAGAATGCTTTAAATGCACCCCGAAACCGCTTTTGCATTATTTCAGGGAGGGTCTCTTTTATCTTGGTATTACAAGCCAGACCTCAAATTTTTCAACCCAATTTTTGCTGTTTTTCCTAGTTTCTAGTTAATGTTTTCTCCTTTTTAGATCTAATTTCGGCGTTTGAAGCAAATATGACTCTATCGTTCGCCAGTTTTCAGGGTTCGCTTTTATCTCTTCCATTATTTTTCCGGAACTTACTGGTCCAATCTGAGTATCATCTGTTCACTAAATGTGACCCACAGATTGCACTAAAAGAAAGTGTGTTCTGGATTTTTAATATATTTCTCATATATTCTGGATTTCTACGGTCATATATCTATCCATCTATCCATATAGCTGTTTGTGATTTGGCAATCAATGCAGAAACTACAACGTGGTCATTATCTGAGCAAGTTGATTAAAATTTGATACTGACAGCTATTATAAATGCGTTCCCTTCAAGTCCATAATAAATAAACTTTCAACCCCATTTAATGACCAAGTTGTAGTTTGTACATTGATTGCCAAAACCCACAGATGGACAGATATATGACCGTAGAAGAAAGAAATCATTGTATTTATTAGTCTTGTCATGCTGATGAAAAATATGGATTAGAATTTTTCCGTCGTTTCTTTCACTTGTTAACAAATATCTTGACTAATCATAATCTACTTTAGTAATTGGGAAGATATGCTTAGTATGTACATAGATGCTCAAACAATTATTGGCTTAATACATAATCGTATGTCTGACTATTAAATTTGTTAACTTCGAGTTGATGAATACTAGAATTTGATTATCATTTACTCAGGTTTTTTTTATAAATATGTATGCAAGAACATTTCTAAAAGACCAGTGTTTTATATATATCATATAAATTCTTTATTTGAACTTTTACAAAAGTTCTTTAACCTTTGTAATAACTTTTGTTAAAAATTAAATAAAATTCTTTTTTTTTTGGAATAGTTTATATCAGAACTAGTTTAATAAAATATATGTGAATATAAAGAATATATATAATTTACTACGATTTAAACACACACTAAAACAACACAAAGCAGATTATATTTATTATGATTTAACCATTTCTACTAAACTCAGTTAAACGCCTCAAGGAGAGATTTCTCGAGCCCAGATACTACATAGAATAGCACCGGTGATATAAATTGAAAGCCACATCTTGGTGGTATTGAGTTTTAAGAATTGATTTGAAGTTTTCTATGAAATAATTTACAGTTAATATTTTTTTGTTGAATATTATTATATTAGTAACTTGAACTTACGAATTTGGGCATCTTACTTCCGTTTACACTTGCTGGGTTTTACTGAATGTATATTATTTAAATATTATTTATTTTATATACACCGAAGATTATTTTCTATGAAAATTATTTCATTTAGTAAAATAAGATACTGAAACTAATTTAGTTAGAAATTTTTTCCAGTACGTAGTTTTGATTTAGTTTTTAATTACATTCTTAAATAAAAATAATTAATATTACTTTAAGTATCAGTAAAATTCAATTTCAATCTATTTTAATGATTCATTAAAAGTTCGCTGTTCAATAAATGAATTACCCAGTTAATTAAATAGATGCTTTGTATAACTTTAAAGATAAATATTTCATTCATACACATCATAGCAGAAGATAGTGCTCCTTGAGTTACGATAAATTATTATCTTATTATTAATCAATAATCACGATAACCAAATTGACATCGAGGCAGATAAATGAGTAGTTGCAGATTTTTTTATAAATAAAAGTGCAATCGTTGTTACTTAAATCCATGGTAACAGTGAAGAACTGTGTCAAGTAATAATTTACTAAAATCCTGGAGACCTATCAGTGCTGTCAATTGAATAAACAAATACGAATTTTTTGTTGATATTAAAAGCCTAAGGATAAGCGGAAACAGAATTTGGCCATTCAATTGAAAAAAAAATGTATTGACGCTTCTGCTGATTTTAAAACCCGAAGCTTTTTAAACGTTAGCGACTGCGTCCTGTTAGTTAGTTAGTTAAAAGTTAGCATAGATTATTCGATGCTATACTAGGTGTAAAAGCGGAAGAAACACCTCATGGACCATGAAGATGCTCTATACTGTCTTTCATTAAAGAAATCGAACTTGGAGAAACACTCTAGCCCGAGTAAGGGGCACAATAGATCTTTTAGGTCGGAGTGCACAATACTTTCTTTTAATAATAATAATATCACTATTATGCAAATTTTCTTTTTGTATACTTTAGTGAAATCACATTATTTTATTTTTATGGTGTACCAAATATTTTTATTTTTCTCCAAAACATCAATGAACGTATTTCTTTCTACGGCCCTCTAATCTGTGCGGTGATTTGTATTGGCCCGCGATTTCAACCTGGTCTGGAGAGCCATGATATAGAGCATAAGAATATTTTGTCTCTATCACCTCGTTCAGATAAACATAGTGTCGCCAAAAAGCAGAGTTGCTCATAAAGACAATCAAGAGTGTATTAATTTTGTTTCCAATGTATCCCTCATTGCTACTTATATAAATAAAGATACTACTATCATCATAAAACTGATCAACTGATCATGTTGATCGAGAAAATATATTATACAATGTGATTTGTTAAGTGATACAAAGACGTAACGTGACTAAACCAATTCGATCAATATGTCATCAAAAATATCATAAGGTCTACAATATCACTTTTATTTATACACAGACCGATAAATAGTTAGATGCGGCTACACCAATTTGCTTAAAATATATACCATGAGTATATATTGTCTATAAAGTGTCTTCACAGAGGCAGAAACACACTATGTATATTAGGAAATTTATTTGTCTGTGTCAGTGTTTTTGCAGAGTTTAATAGGTTAGAAGATTATATCATCTTGGACGGGCCTATTTTCTGTCTCTCTGCATACGGCACTGAAAATTATTTGGACAAATTCCTTATGAAATCATGTCGACGTGTTTTTTGCGGCGTTTGAAATAAATCATGAAACTGATATGACCTATTTTCATAATCACGTGAAAGGGATAAAACACTGATTCTCTATTAATATATGAGGAAAAGTAATGTGCTTTGTTAATATGCTCTTGATAAACTTCAATCAAATTACAGCTTTTTACTCAATCATGCGATCTAGATCCAGAGTTTCAAGTTGCCATTCATAACAATTTTATCTTATAAATCTTAAAGAGTAAATATAAATATCTAGGTTTTGGGTTATTGACTTTAACCATTGAATAATAATTAATAGAAACCATAAGAAAAGTTCAAGCATAATTAAGTAAACTAAAATAATGAAAATTTTGGGCAATTTTTGAATTTATCTAATAAGTTGATTGTTTGTATATATAAAATAAAGTTTGTATTTCTATTTAGAAAAAAATTTTAAAGTAGGTGAATTTGTCTATATTAAAAACAGCTTTCAATTTCTACATCAATTTTTTTAAATTTTTAATATATTCAACTATTTGCATGACCATATTAAATTGTTCCACACATATATTAGCTATTAAGATATTCTTTATATAAATACTACATTATTTATACCAAATTATTATTATTATTTTTTGTGTTTTTATGTAAAAATTCGTTATATACGAGTATCGAACTCATTATGTATTCAAGACGCATATTAGATTCTGCGGTTTTTCTGAATGCGTTTACACTGTTTAGTATTGTTGAGATATGCGCGCACCACGCTGAGTAAGTCATTTAAGATATTAACATTTTTTCCATTAAATTATTTTGTTTACATATAAATTTAGCATAGAAAAATGAAAGAAAATAAACAATTGAGACATTTTTATATGTTTTGCATGATATGTTTTTATTGCTTACAGTAGGCATTAAGTCGTGATTGTATCTTACGGATATCGAAACTGACAAAAGCTTGAACTTTTTGACACCCCGCATAGCGTGCGACTAATTGTTCAACACAGAAACCTGCTTTGCAATTCAATTATTTTTTAATTATGTCTACAGATACTTAACATTTAGAAGTGCTTGGTTTGCTTATTAAAATTGAGTTTGTTATTCCAGGTGATCATTACGACATCAAGAAGATTCTCACATATAAAAATCAATTACTCAGTGAGCAAAAATTTCCAACTGATCTAATCGTATTTTCCAGTTTGATTAAGTGGTATATGAAAAACATTGATATTCTTACAGTTTACCTTTAATAGGATGCGCCAAATAACAGAATATATTATAAATTTGTAACTAAAAATAAAAATAACAGCTGCTGACATCAATAGAATAAATAATTAATTCGCAAATTAATGCAGTTGGATGACAATAATTAACAAACTTAATAATATTTGTATTCGCTTGGTAATAGGTTAGATAGAATTGATCGGATTGATCGTAAACTATACACAAGTTTATTGGTTCGTAGCAATACTAAACGAACCTAGACGTCTATACAGCTTTTCGTATGCATCATGTATATGTAAACGCTTTTTGAGAACTCAAAGTATGATTTTATTTTCATTGTAGAGACGTCTACCAAGGTCCTTTACTTTATCAGCAATGATGTGGATGGAGATTCAAAAGTATCTACTGATTTAAAAGGTATTGTAAATATCAGAATGTAAGTATTTAAATAAATTAATTATTTATTATTAATTTTAAATATATATTATTATTTTTAATTATAATTATTTTTATAATTATATTATAAATTGGTAATTATAATTATCAAAATTGTGAAAATTTTTTAAACAGACGAGTAACGATTGCCGAGAGATTTTTTGCTACTCGTTTCACTTACAGGAGATACGAAGTTTCCACTTCGTAGAAACGATTCTACTTGAGTCGCTTCGATAGATTCAAGTCTTCACTAGCATAGACTTTGTTTCTGTGAAAGTAAGTGTTTGGTGGTGCTACAGTGCATTTGTTCTTTCTTCGAGTTCTTTAACTTTTTATATATATAGGTATAATAAAAAGAAATTTACCACTGATTTCTGTAAAATTGGTGTTGTCGTTTTTGCAACTACTCTACTCGTGCGTGTGTTATAGAAAATGTAAAACCACCAGAGTCTGTTGTTCTGATTTCTTCTATTCTCTCAGTGCACCTGCATTAGTGTTTATAGATAATACAAAATATTAGATTTATGTGGCAGCCGGTTAACCAGTTCATGCGGGTTTATTATGTTATTATTTTTAAGCACGGAGCCCTAACCCTATTTATTAGGCTCATGTTCTGTAGAGTATCACGGCCACGTCAAAATTGGCTTTTTTGGGCTATGACAAAATACAAGCTATGCAGAGTGTCACATCAGTAACTTAATTTTGTATTTCTACTATTACTTTTGTAGTTTTTAGAAATAAAAGTTTATATAAATATCTTTAACGCTAAGATCTAACATGAAATTGAATTAACATATAAATATTCTGAATGTCCATTACTTAAATGGAATTATTAATAATATCGCTGAAGATATTAATGGATCTATAGGTGTGGAACTTTTTATAACCATATTTGCCTCTTAGAGAATGGTACCGATATTCAATTCGTCACTTCACATGGAAAATTGTCTCAACCAAATTCGAATAGAGTTAACTGCAAGTTTTTTCAGTTACGTTGTATTACTCTATTATTAGGCGTAGAACCGAAAGAGAAGAAATGTTGAGTTTGAATCAGGGGTCGCATACTAACATATTAATTATTATTTAATGACACATATTTTAGTTTTAAAAATGAAATATTTTTGAAATGCTTTCGATTTTCTTCCCCTTCATTTAGATAGATTGACATTAAAATTCATTATCGGAATATTAATATAATTCATTATAATTATAAATTTGATCACGTTCTTAATGTCTTCATTTTGATGTCATCAATAATTGAAAAAGTTGTTAATATTAAAATGATATGTTTTATCGCGGGTTTT
>NC_051846.1:179585161-179613428 GCF_002237135.1 Teleopsis dalmanni
GGTTAAGGGAATAAAGGTAAACATTTCCTTCGTTGAGAACGAGTTCCTGATATCAAAAAGGAACAGGATATCTTAAAACTGCTTCTCTCTTAGGCTACAAGTGCTGAATTGTTCGATTATGAGAACAAGGGTTAAGAGAACAAAAGTAAAAAAAATTTCCTTCGTTGAGAACGAGTTCCTGATATCAAAAAGGAACAGGATATCTTAAAACTGCTTCTCTCTTAGGCTACATGTGCTGAATTCATCGATTATGAAAACAAGGGTTTAGAGAACAAAGGTAAAAATTTCCTTCGTTGAGAACGAGTTCCTGATATCAAAAAGGAACAGGATATCTTAGATCTGCTTCTCTCTTAGGCTACAAGTGCTGCATTCTTCGATTATGAGAACTATGGTTAAGAGAACAAAGGTAAAAATTTCCTTCGTTGAGAACGAGTTCCTAATATCAAAAAGGAACAGGATATCTTAAAACTGTTTCTCTCTTAGGCTACAAGTGTTGAATTGCTCGATTATGAAAACAAGGGTTAAGAGAACAAAGGTAAAAATTTCCTTCGTTGAGAACGAGTTCCTAATATCAAAAAGGAACAGGATATCTTAAAACAGCTTCTCTCTTCAGATGCCTAAAACTCTTCCAGGCAGATACAATATTTTGTTGACTTAGATAAACCCATCGCTTACAAGACAAAAAATAAGCTTTTAATCTATTGGTAATACTTTATATGGAATGAGGTTGTGTAAATTTGCGTTTATTATTATATGTTATGTATGTCGTCCTCTTCAACTAGCTATGATCGTTTTTAAATATCACAAGTGCGGAAACATTGTCATTGGTATTGCTTTCAAGATGTTTCATATATGATATGGAGAAGGTTTTTATTTCTTTTTCGACTAATTAAATTTTCAGGTCGTTGTGTATTTTAGTGTCTAAAACGTATCAGAAAGTTTTAACCACATGTAACCATATCTCGAACATTATAGCATCATATAAGTTTAAGGAACTTTTAGGAGACGTGTAGTTTGTTATGTTGGGATTGTGATGACTTTCGGCCTATAAGCCATTATAAACTTAGGTAGCTCAATATTCTTCTTTTAATTTTGATGTGATTTTAAGAAGTTTTAAAGTATATATTTGTACAGTTTTTCCGACTGATAGTAGTGCAGTGTCATCTGCTAAAGTTGCTGGTATATACTGGTATATTTCAAGTTAGAATTAAATATAATAATGGCACCAGGATTAAATTTTTATTCAACAGTTAATAAAAATAATATACCTAGTATAAGTAATTAATTCAGTAAATATTAATTTTTTAGATATCACCTTTCTTGATAAGAGATTTTGTGTAAAGAAATCTCTATTAATCTTGAAATTAATAGATTAAGAACCATTCTAGCAGAAAAATACTATTATTAATATCATAAAATTTTATTCTACCAATAAACATATCACCAATTTAATAAATGTTAGAATTATTTTTTATTAGGGAGTACTTGATTGGCGACAGAATTAAGAAATGTCATTATCTTTATTAGGTTCAAAATAAAGCTTTCCATTCAAATAATATCGTTCCCTTCTGTTCAGTTGGGCTGATAGCGCAGATTGAAATATTTTGTAAGTAAACCTTCAGTAACTATAGCAGAACTTAGCTGCGGGCAGACGTCCAATTGTAAATGAACGACCTGCCTACTCCCTAGGGTATCGTATCAGTATCAATCATTTTTATTACAATTCAACAAGTAATCAGAGATCCTTATTAATAATAAATTAATTAACTAAATAAAGTTTTGTATACCTATTTATGCATAGTAAACATTTATAGTCTTTCTAGCTTGTTTAGATGCACAAAATTACAGTAAAACCTTTTAATGTGAAAAAAATAATATCTTAATACTGAAAAGAATTATCATCGGATATATCCAATATGGTGAGACGCCTTAAAAGTAGGTATTACATCAAATGACTACTGCTGAAACTGCGAGAATGATTCGAGTTGACCTCAAAAGACTATCTATCTTCTGCCTGGCTAGAGTTGGTTGGCAGTACAGAATATCTAAAGTAATTTCAGTGATTACTTTAGATAATCATAATAAATTCTATTCTCTTTTTGTACTCGATTTAAAGAATAGTAAAAGTTTTTAATTAGAGCAATTTTAATGAAATATTAAAAAAAAACGGAAAATCTGTTTCACATGTACTTTCTGATAGATAATTTTCTGTCTTCTCAAATCCAACTTTGATACCATAAACTTATATTCTATTTCAGTACTATAGTTGGTAAAGTAATGATAAGGTTGATTCACATAATGTCTAACACAGAGCAGTATTTACGTCTAACAGAAGTTGATGTAGAAGCTTTTAGCTTAATTAAATAGATCTTCAGTCGCTGGGCCTGCATTAATTGTGTCCTATTCCTAATATTGATGGTTGAGAATTTCTTTAGTTCTTATCAGACACGGATAAGTGCTTCGTTTTTGCTTGTCAATTGCTGGACAAGCAATTCTTTAGTTCTTATCAGACACGGATAAGGGCTTCGTTTTTGCTTGTCAATTGCAGCTCATGGAGAGTGTCAAGGAGAAGTTCTTAAATGACAGTGCTTTAATTATTAGTTTATTATTGATATATAGATTTGAGAGGTTTCCAACACTTTGACAAGGTTCATTCAAGTGCAGACCTTAATGGCGTGAATAAATTCAGCTTGGAACTCGAATAAAACTATTTAATTATTTTTTATCAATATAATAAAATAATAATATTAAAATAGTTTTATTAATTATATTCTCATTTAAAAATTTTTTTTATAATTTGAAAAATATTAAACTTTTCAACTTATAATTTATTAGCAATTTAAAAATAAATACATATTTTGAGCATCAATAAAGGTTTCTCTTTTACAAAAAGGTTTTTAAAAGATATATACCTAATCTAATAACATATTTGACTGATTTCATCTATTGAATATAAATTTAAATCTACACTTCAATCAATGAAAAACAATAAAACAGTTGCAATTCTAATACAAATGATATTCACTGCAGTTGTTTAGATTAATTAAACAATTCACATTAAAAATCTGTAATAATTAATTTTGTTTAATTTATATTTGCTTTATGTTAATCGAAAGTTCTCCACTGACGCAAGTATCTAATTCTATCTATAAAATATTTTGTTCTCTTACAAATTTATGTTTTGTAATATAATTTCCACAGATAATCTTAACTAGTAGCTCAACTATGTGTATGAATGCCAGAGGAGATGCAGATTTCGCAAACACTTTTATTAAACATTTAGATTCATAAATTAATGGTATAATTTATATTTATTTTTTATAAAATAATCTATGAAACGTGATTAAAATTACTATTTTTAATATATATTGTATGAGATTGTATGTAGCCAATAACACACATATGAGCATATTAATAAGTTTATTTAAAAAAAAAATCAAAAAAATAATTTAGTACAAATGCCTTCTTTAACAAGTCTTATATATAATTTTAATAAATGATTAATTGTATATAATTTAAATTTAAATGATAAAAATTTACAAAGTTGAAGTAATTATATATTTTATTAATGCATATATCAAAACAGCTACTGCAGTTTTGAATAAAATTTATGATCTTAATCATCGCTTGATGAGAACGAAAACTTTTCCCATCAAACGATTGAATTTTATTTTCTAACAAGTTTTAGGTTAGGATAGTGTTGTTATTGGATGATTTCATGGAAAAATGCTAAAAGCCTTTGGTTAAATGGAACAATAAAGAACTAACACTCAGTCCCTATCAAATATATTTATTAATCGCTTGAAATCTTAAATGAATTGATATATCAGTCAGGCCTTCCGTTAGTGAAACAGTTCAGAAATAGAGTACGACTCAGAGAATTAGTATACCATAATAGTGTTTAAATTAATTATATCTCCTTATGACTCACAGGTGTTACAACTAAAACATCTATTTATATAAAAAGTCTTTAATTATTTCCAGCTCCGATAACGAAAAATCGTTTAATATCAGTACTGGTAGATTCTTTGTTTATATGAACGTTATAACGATTTGAAGCTCCCCACAGCTTTTATTTGGGTTACTTAGTTTTAAGAACAGACATGTAATCTTTCCGACAAGATGTCTTTATTTCTTTCGTAATATAGGAATTAATAAATGATTCATAAATTATTTCCTAATAAATATAGCATTTATTTATTATTTTGTTTTTAATTATAATTATAGCATTTATTTATTATTTTGTTACAAATATTTATTATATTTATATTATTTATATTTATAACAAAACATCAATAATTTCCGACATAAAAGAGAAAAACTGTCAATATACTATATAATTTGCTATGATAGACAAAATAATAAAACTTTTCGTCTCTTTCTATTTTTCTGCATTTATTTGTTCATTTTTTCAGGGATGTATCTTTTTTCTCTCTTCTGCTACACCATTTATTACTATAAAGTAAATATTTTCTTGACCATAGAGAAGGAAAATAAATTCCACAACACTATTGTCTTACAACGTCTCATTTATTCATTCCAGCACGTTCTCAGGGGAACATTGGGCCATTATAATGTCTTATAAATCATTTAAATTTTGTTTTTTTTTTACAGCAAGACCTGTGTGTGGGAACCTTATTAGTCGCTGCGATTCTTAGATATATGGCGATATATGGTTTGTAGACATATTATAATGGATGCAGATTTCTCTTTCTGCATTGTTGATTTTAAGGTCTTGGTATAACCTGCCTAACATTCGTAATGCTTTTCATTGGTACCTTTGAATTATTTCTACAATTGATTTTCTCTGGATCTCTATAATTCTATACCGAATTTCCAAGTCGTTTGCAATGCAGTTCAGAAGTGTTCATAATTAATAATACTAATAACATGTTTATTTTAGTCCCATTTGTGTCTTGTTAATAGAATTTTATATTCGATTTTTAACAAATTCTTCCAATGTAGGTCAACTACACTGCTTGTAGAAAGATGGAAATGTGGTTGGAAAGACTTGTGGTTGAAAAGATGGAGACTTAAAACAAACCCGTACAAATCAATCCAAGTAACAAGCTTATATTCGTTTACTGTATCGACAATAAATATTACAACAAATATTTTCGCGAAGTGCATACCTTCGGCTAAGCAAATGTTTACCAGCTAGGTAAATGTTGTATTAAATTAATCCAAGAACACTTGTGAAACTCTGGAGTAATATTATTTATTATTATTATGTAGGTGTATGTACTGCGGCTTTAAGATCTTTTATGCCCCTACTGGACTTAAAGTGTTTCTGTAAGCCCCATTACCTCGTTAAACCGTATTATAATTCCTATTTCAACGAATCTCTTAGAAAATTTTGTATAAATTTATTGATTCCTGATATACTTTATTAACAAAGTGTTTGTTATTTATGTACGACTGGAGGAAAATATAATATAAAAAGGATACAACATTTTTGAAATAAACAAAATAACAATCTTTATTACTAAAATTAATGGAATGGTAATATTCATTAACATTTAAATTAATTTTACTGAAAATTTGGCTTAAGTAAGTATAAATGTTAAACAGGTCTGTTTAAAATGTGAAATCCTCATATTTAAAGTTTCTACAGGCATCCAGGTAGTATAAAAATTTTGCAGATAATATTATAATTTGTAGGGATTGCTTCTCATCTCGACTTACTCGATATATAAATATAGTTATAGATATCATACTTTCATTAACTAATATTATGTTGAAGCTATTTGAGCCAGTGCACTTTTACTCTTTCTTATCTTGAGGTATTTTTCAAACCCCTCATTACGCCTTCACTAGATTATTGTTTATCACTTCATCAGTCTAAGCAATAATTGACCTCAGAACTGCATACCTCTCCGATGAGTCTGTAACCATACTGAGATTTGATAACGCGGTGTTATTAAGTCTGTCAGTTTTCGCAAATAATTTCAGGGCTTTATCCTTTATGTATTTTTTGATGGGATCAATCTTGAGGTCCCTAAGGATGTCATTCATCCTAATGTACCATGGTACTTAGAAAAGTCTTCTCAGAGCCTGACTTTGTGCAATTTCTAGCTTGTAGTAGTGTTTGAAGCTTTGCTAAACGCTACACAACCATATAGAAGTGACGGACGAATTATTTGGTTATACTTCAGTTTCCTGTTCTTAGCATTGAGATTTTCATTTCCGAATAGCGGTTGGAGGTGTTGAAGAATATTGGCACATCTAATTCTTTTCAGTTAAACAAGTTTAAGCTTTGTGAATCGTTTGTCAAACGTGATGCCCAGATATTTAAAGCTATCCTCTCAGTTTATTACCATATCATCCACTCTCACTCTCGACGGATTCTGTGTCCACTAACTAATACTGGTCTTAAATTTGCTGTTCAAAAATCAGTAGTTTTGATAAAAAGTAAAAAGTATGAAAATAAAATAATCAAGATGTTAAATAATAATTCGAATAATAATCGCACTGGAAGTAATTGTAAAATTGATGAAGGAGGTGTAAAATGTATATCTAATATAGTTAATTGCAGAACTTTACCGATATGAGCAAATACTGAGTAGACTGAAAGTAGTACCTATCAGTAGTAGCAGTAATAGTAATAGCAACAGTAGTAAAAGTAATAGTAGTAATAGTAGTAAAAGTAATACTAGGATTAGTAATAATAGTAGTAGTAGTAGTAGTACCTGCCAGTACAAGCAGCGAATGGGTATTGTTGCTGGAGTAAAGTGCTTACGTCAAATTTAAGTATTTGAATTACTGAAGATAATATATTAGCTTAGTTCAATTCTATGAAAGTTTTTTATTTTATTATTACATATTTTATTATATTTTCATAAATTTTTCATATCACATTTTCGGATTAAACTACTTGTAAATGCTAGTTAGGTTAAACTGCTGTTGTAGATACCAAGATATTACCTATAGACCGACAAGTCCTGAGTCCATTAAATTAAAACTTTGAAAAAAAAAAGATTAAAAAGTCCTGATCGATATTATTTACAAAAACTTAATTCCTGAAAAGTTAAAAAATTTTGTGAATTTGTGAGGGAATTAGGAATTTCCTGTCATAGTATATTAATTTCTTAACCAGAAGTGTTTAATACATTTCTATTCGTATTAAAGATTGTAGGTAAGTTCTGTTATGATACTTTTGAATGGATCCCTTTGTTTTATAAACTGATCCTTACTTTAAGTTCTTGCTGACATAGTTTATTTGCTACATTAGCTTAGTATATTCGTTGACTTCTTAATTTGCCAGTCAACACACTTAAACCAAATTAGTGCATTGTAATAATTCTTGATCCCATTGAGGACACTAAAAATAATATCTCTGATGTGTATCATACCAATGATTTTTTTTTCACACTATCGCTTTAAAAATATAAAGTTTTTCTTTTAAAACTTGCAGTATTAGTGCTTCATTTTATATATATTTTGCGTAACTAATGTCACAGTAATTTATTGTTTCCTTTTATTTTTATGTTATGTAAATTCTTTTTTACTGATATAAGCACTACATTTTATATTTAAAATCACTCGGCTTAACGAATCAGCTTTAATATAACTTTGACATAATCAAAGTTATATGGCATTTACTCTCAAAGCGCAAGCTAAATCCTTTAATGGCTTAGCGCATTTTGGTTCTAGCTATGCAGCCGGATGCATATGTTTAACACTCAATGAATCGATTGCAGTTGAATGATTTAATCAGTGTGTTTTTTATGTGGTACTTAAAACTTATATACTTTCGACTTTTTATGGCAAAACTCATAAAAATCATGCACACGTTTTTATTTAATTATAAAAGCATCTAAGTATAATAGCTTTAATTTGTTTTATGAATATACAAACATAAAGTTAAGTGAAAACATATTTAAATAGCTTTTTGGAATTTGTTATTTATTTAGCACATTTCGAGAGATTCGCAAAGTTAGAAACCAATAATGACTTAAAAAATTAAACGACTTTAAGTACACAAAGACAAAAACAACTTAATAGAAATATTAAAAAATTTGCATTTAAAAAGATAATCAATTGTGTGACAAGACTAGCTTTACCACCAGCCACTGCTGCCGCCACTATAACCACCCCAGCCGCCTCCAACGCCGCTTCCCCAGCCACTGTTCCAGCCACCACCATAACCTCCACCATGACCACCATAACCTCCGCTGCTAACGCGCACCACTTTAACTACTTTGGGCACTGAATAACTACTGCCACCATAACCACCATAACCACCCCAACCGCCACCATAGCCGCCACCACCATAGCCGCCACCGCCATAGCCGCCACTCCAACCGCCCAAGCCAGAACCACTCCAACCAGAGCCACCGCCAATGTATCCAGCTGATGCAACAGCAACGCAGATTACGCACAACACAAACAGGACTTTCATTTTCTGTGGCTTGCTTATCTAGTCGGCCCGCAAAATAATTAATTAAATTTAGTTAAGCACTTGAGGTATGAATTTCAAACTCGTAACTGATATCGAAATCTAAGCAACGCCCGTATTTATACAATACTTAAAAACGTCACAAGCCGACAAGCCGACAAGAATAAAGTAAATTGTTAACTATTAAAAGTAAACAGACGGACGACGGATGAGAGCATGGCAAACTGTCGTAAAACGCCGAGCGCGTCGGCCACCGAAAAGCAGAGAAGGTGTGCACGCTGCGATCTAGAATATATCACGGTCAACCGCTAGTTGCTTAAATAAGTGTATCTTCTGCTCCAACTTTTACGGGCACTACCGCTGCCTGAGCCATCATCTCAGCTACTGTTGTGAATGCGTTTACGACGGACGCGGACGCGGACGTGGACGCGTACTCACACTTAAACTGCACTGCGTCAACAAAATTTATTAACGTGACACTCGAATTCATCATAACGCAATCCGCTTGCACTGGCTGCCGCTTGTAATACTGGCCTGGCTTACAAAGTACACAACCGCAAAACACAAGATACAAATTGCAAAAAAAAAAAAGAAAACAGAATGTTTAATTAAAAATAAACAAACACACAATATGTAGTAAAAATAAAATTAAGTCAAAAATAGTTGCAAACTGAACATTCATGTTAATCCATTACTTTTTTCTGCTCGCAATTCGTTTGGGATTTACAATTTTCCGCTTCAGTCGCAGTTTCTGCCTACGAACGAGTCAAGTTAAATGTAGGAATCGCATCTTTGAGGTCGTTTGCTTTCAATGCGGTTCGAAGGTATGCTTTGCAGATACTTTGCAACCCATCAGAGACTTACTTCTTTGTTGTGAATCATCACTTTTACTGCCGTACAATTTTAATTAAGCAATAAACAGATTCATAGTCGTCGTACTCATCACTCTTTTCGGTATCCAAACATTATCTGTAGATTTTTAATTGCGTGCGTTTTCGGAGCACATAGCAAGCAGAAAACCCACAATTCATGTTGGAAACTAATATATATTTTTTAACTTTTAAATTAAAAATACTTCAAATAATTTATTTTAATATAAAATAAATCATCAATGCATTTGTTGGTTATACAAAAATTTTCACTTATAATATTAATGCCTCCCTCCCACATAACACCCATAAGTGGGGAACGCGTAAGTTTAATTATGGTTCCTTCTTAAAAAGAAAATACTATATTTTTTTTAGTTTTTTATTAATACCATTTATATTATTAATTATTTATTGCATTTCGAACTAAATTAAAATCAAGATAAATAATTCCAGTTTTTGAAATAAATAGTCAAGGCGCCAAAAAGTTGCTTATTTGTCTCTCATTAGAGGTAAATATTTTTAAAACTTGAGTTATTTATAGTTTACATTTAATTCATATAACATACTATTTATAGACTTAAAACCACAAATAATTTTGTGCAGATAATATTAGAATTATTAATTACACACACATAAAATTGTAACTTCAGCCGTGATTTTTTCTTTCAGAGTTGTAAAAAAACAGCACTAAGTCTAGTTGAAAAAAATTGGCAACACTTTGGAAATATGTTAAATGCGTTGTTTGTCATATTATATAATAATTTTAAACACTAAAAATTAATTAATTTAAATAAAAGAAACCAAAATAAATATAAGAAAAGCAATGGTAAACATTTTTAGGTTATATATTTAAATTAATAAATTTATCCATGTGTTCGTATCCTGGTACTTGCAGTCGCAAAAATAATTATTTACGAATAATTAAATACAAGAATTATTTTCAAGACCACTGATGATGGGTAATTGGCAATACTCGAAACAGCTGTATGGTCAGCCAAAAATTCAATTAATTAAAATAATATAAAAAATAAAATTTTTGTTGTTGTAGTTCACTACTGTTCGAAATAACCTCTTTTTAAATTTATGTATGTTTTGATTTTATTAGTATACGAAATGCTTTTATGATTTTAAGGGACGATTCACAATAGATCGATTTTTGAATTTGATAGTACTAAAACTTAAGACTTAAAATTTTTTTGCGAGTAAAATTTAACTCTGAAGATTTTAAGAGTATTATTATTGCTTCACATTTTTACTTTCGTTAGTTGCGAGTATTTTTTTGCTACTCTGAAAGAAAAAAATTATGGCTTTTGTTAATTAATGACATCGATTGATTTACTATCGATTGTTCCTTTAGCTGCAGGAGAACTATTGACATAGATTATTATGGTTTGTTAGCTAATGATGTCAAACTAAGTTGATATTTCTGTTCAGTAAGGTTTAATAATTCATTATGAATCGCTTAATGCTTAATTTACTTTGTAAAAAATAAATCCGTTTCCGAAATTTATACATCACTTCGTCCATTTTACGGTCAACATAATTAGTCGAGCAAGCAAGCAATTTGTGCAGTTATTAATTATATGTATGTTGATCCTTTTTTATTTACACTTTGATAGCTGGGGGTACTACAGGGTCCCACCCACCTCATTGACTAATTTTTGAATTGCCTATTAGCTTCATGATTATTCAGTGATTGATCTAAGATCTGTGTACCTCCCCGTGCGGAGAGTGATTAGATAGTGGTAAGTAGAATAGACTGCCAATTTTTGCATATAACTTCAGGGCTCTGTCCCTTATGTATTTTTTTATCGGGTCTATTCTAAGGTCTCTTAGCATGTCGTTTATGAGGATGTACCAAGGCACTTTGAAGAGTCTTCGGAGAGCCTGACTTTGAGCGACTTGTAGCTTTTGTATAATAGAGTCGGCAGCTTTGCTATAGGCACTAATTTTACACTTGATTCAAGACCATCAACAAGCCAAAGAAATATGGGTACCGAAGAGATTATGATGTTGTGCTGCTGTAACATGAAGTGTTGAAGAAGACACCGAAATGTCGAGTCGTCAACGTTTGGAAAATTTTACCTAAGGATTTTAGCTTACGGGCATATAAAATACAGCTCGTGAAAGAATTAAAGCCAAAAGAACGTTTGCGTCTCAGTTTTTCTGATTGAGTTCATTTAAAACTGGCCGAAATTGAGCATTTTTATCGAAGAATTCTTTTTAATTATCAAGCTCATTTCGAATTAAATAGCTAGGTCAATAAGCAAAATTGTCATATATTGAGCAAAAGTTATCCTCAAACCATTTACAAATCACGATGTCACTATTTCCAAATCTTTTTCTTCTTTGTTATATGATTAAATCCTGTTTTGTATTTTTATCCGAGGAATTTATTGTTCTTTTTGCATATATTTAACTTCAGATAGATAGATTGCTGATCTCGTAAGATTTTTGGTCCTCTACAAGTTGGCGGCAACTACCGTGTCCGAATAAAACACGAGTTGTACGTACTTTATCATGACATAGATATAATTCAGAGCATTAACATTCAGCGGCTTCCCTGGCTTGGTCATATCGTGAGAATGGATGAAGATGCTTCCGCGAAAAAGGCATTTGAAGCAGTAGTTGGAGGAATATGACATAAAGGTAGATCCTGTTTCCGGTGAAGTGATCAGGTTGAGAGAGCATTAACCGGACTTGATGTACCGGCTATTTACATTTGCAAATAACAACAACTCTGATTTTGACGAGCCCCTGATTTTCTGCATAACATGACCCTAAGAATTTGTTTCGTTTAATTATCGATTAAAGGGTCGCTATTTTGATTTAAGTTGAAATAATGCCCACTGTTAAGACCCACTGTTAATATTTCAGGGAATCAAAAAAATTCTTCTTCTGATGACAGTGATAAGAAATCTTAACTTGAGTATATATAAAAGTTATTACATATTCAGTAGCTTTTAGAATAAATGAATATGATCTGAATGCAGATGAAATTTGTTCTGTCATAATTCCAGATATTGTCATATACGATACTTAATAAAGATTTTCTTTTAATAGCAACCCTGAATTGAAGATAATTCTGGCGCGCTCTGCACAATATTGTACTTTGTTATTTAAATGCTATTGTTTTTAAAAATACTCGTACTCGAATTTACAAAAATATGAAAACAAATAAACATTGAGCAAATCTTCTTACTGCCTCCCACAAAATGGGGGTCATTCATGTTTATGCCTCATTCACTTGAATTTATTTATTTAGGCCCCAAACGTAATGAAACGCAGCGGATGTTGTGGCTTCGTTCAGATACATTGTTTTTGCTATTTTTTCTGCTATTTTTGTTGGATTATAATTTTTTCTATTAAATTTGAATTTTTATGTATTAATTAAATTTAATTGAACCGCTTATTTTAGCTGTCGTTGCTTGGTGTTTAGACATGTTTATGTGATAACTAACGCGCGATGTTACAGAATAAAAAAGTAGCAGGCAAAAATGATAAGCCCATTCTCACTTATAAGTACTGAGTACTTCAGAATATTTGGTTGTATGAAAAATTTTAAAAAACTGTTAAAATGATTTATATTTTGTTATAAATTGTTTATATACAACTTCAATTTATATATACTTAGTACTTAATTTAATAATATATAGTTTTACGTATTCGTAACAGGCATGATATTCAAAGAAGATCTTTGATTGGAAGCCGGTCATTTAAATTTTACAGTGCAGATTTAATGCAGTTTTAAAGATATGATTAATAGATTTAAGGAAAAAGCACTTTTATTCTGAATTGCTGCACCGTCATTTACATTTCTTTTACATACCTAGATAGCTAAATTTTGAAGAGCTTTATTCAAGAATTTAATGCTATATGCAAGCACTTTTAAATTAAATGCTAAATAATTGTTAAATAATTAAAACAGTTAAGCCTCTGTTAACCATATTTGTGTTTTGAATGGAATTAGTGCTGACTTTGAATCATTGGTCCAATAAGTAAAAAAATATGCAACAATTGATAAGAGAGTGATGTCTCCCTTAATTTTAATTCCATGTAATCATCAGTTTCTTTCTTGTCACATGATGTCTTTATGTTCTAGCAAGTGATTTAAGTAATAACAATTTTCTTACATTTCTTTCTACTCTTCAATCTATTGCTCATAAAAAATTTTGTATATCCAACTGTGTGCTTTGAAGTCGATAATTTTGCTCACTAAATATGCTAACTAGATAGATATGCTAGATAAATATGCTAAATAGATCAGATTTAAGTATAGATAGATATATTTTAAAGGGGTTGGGAACTAGTCACCACGTTACTGAGGATTATTGTGACGCACCCACTTTAGTTCCATAGACGAGTAACAATTAAGAACGCCATTATGTCTTTTGGAGAGATGTTGCCTAATTTTGTTATAAGTGGAGGGGCAGTTGATAAGTACCGAAGTCTGAGTTTGGCGAGATTATCACAGTGACACAGAACGTGTTCTGCTATTTCCTCTTCTTCGCAACAAAGTCTGCAGCTATCGTCTCTTGTAATACCTAGGTTCGATAAATGCTTCGATAGATTTAAATAAAAATATCACTGCAATATCAAAAGCAGTAGGAGACATTCAAAGTTAAGAAAATCATTTGAATAAGATATTTTTGCAGCCGGACTGTCTATTATTATGTTTTTCACTAATATACTGAGTTTTTTTTATTTTTTTTCTTATTTGTTTCTTAAAATAATCCTTGATTTAAAGAGCCTTGCATGCTTAGTGACTCTACCATGTATTTCAGCGATTGTAGTATTTTTTAATTGTATGACCATTCTGTGTTACTTAAGTTTTTGCACGTCATCTATTACAGGGCTGTCAAGATCAATACGACCGCGGGTCAATACAAGTCATTGTGCGGATTGAAGGGTCGCAGAAACATATTCATACTCCCATATGATATTGTTTATTAAAGAAAATAAAAATACGGTTATAATATGGTTTGCTTTGAATGTATTTTTATTTTTAAATATTTATATGGGTAATTCTATTACAAGCGGAATGCTTTCTGAGCTCATTACCTTCAAATTAGTTGGATTTTTTTTGAGCGTCTCCATTAAATTAATAACACTCTTATAAGGGTTAATACTTGTTGTTATTAATTAGATAGCTAATTCATTTGTTCGTTTAGATGTTACCTGCTAGTAATAAATTTCCCGTATGAGACTTTCAAGTAAATTTTCTATTCGATGGCAAGCATTCAACGTAATAGCATACACCATTTTATATATATTTATTGTATATATAACCGATCTACAGAGAACATAGATAAAAAAACATATGTTTTTTGATAAAGCAATTCTGTCCGAAGAAGAAGTAAAAGTCTTATTAAATGGTAGCAATACTTATAAACTGTGCAAATTTATGGAAAGTGTTTTAAGTTACTTATTTTACTTATTGAAGAATTTACATGAATAATTAAATTAATAATATGCAATACTTTTTGTATGCTAATCTGACACACAACAAACATGTTATTGTCAATTTAGATTTTAAATAAAATTCTACAATACTTGTAAGTGTTTTATGCATTTTTTTAATCAATAATAAATAATAATAGTAATATATATAAATACAGAATAATATACATACTCTATATACTATATATTATATGTTCATTAGACATATGTACTCTTAAATCATTAAGAGTTTGATATATTTTTCGTGATAACATCGAATATACCAAACATTCTTTTGAATAAGTTGAACTGCCTTATCAGCATAAACTGATTTAGTAGGAAAATTTGTTGCATACTTTAATGCGAAATTTAATTATTATTATTGCTAATAATGTTAAATTATTCTCTTAAAATTATTTTAGAATCATTTCCTCTTTAAAATTTTGTTAAAATCTATTTTTAAATTTATTATGGTTTTTTCTATAAATATTTTAATATATTATATGTATTCCTGAGTGCGTTACATAATTAAGAATAAATAGAGTACAATATCTAAATGGAATGTAGAATATATAGTATTATTATTGTTGAGATTTTTTTGGTTAAATGTTTTTTGAGTTTTTTTTTGATATACTGCATTTTGGAAATTGAGGAAAATATCTCAATTTAAAAAAAATAATTGCACTTAAAAAAATGTTTACCTTGCTATTAAAATTAATTCATATAAGTTCAACGTTTCATATTTTCTAACAATTTCGTCAGATCTGTTTAATGACCTCTTTTTAAATAATGAAGACTTGGTAAAAAACAAATGATAGTGTGGTTTTAATATATTTCGTAGTGCGAGAAGATTATGGTCAACATAATCGTTCATTTAAGCACACCATGGGCAAAACTTTGTAGAATGTGAAGTGACTAGAACTATGGCAAATATGCTAATTTTTCGGTTGAATGATTTGTCAACAAACAAAGCTGTCGGAACTGATATCTAGATAAAGAAAAGTCATCTATTGCATTCACCAAAATTTGGTGGTTTCGTTAGAAGGCTAAATATTTTTTAAAAATGACAAAAGAATGGCGCAAGCAGTCATTTCTGATAATTTCAGTCACATGACTTTCAGGTTTTTTATTAATAAAAGTTTTGGCTGACAATAAAGCTGCTTCATGCATTTCCATATACCCATTATCAGTGGTGTTTTTGGAATTATTTCTTTTTCTGAGACTGCAAGTACCAAGAGTTGAACTGATACCCTGTCAAATTTGAAGCTCAGAGTCAGCGTTCATTAGCTAACTGAACCAAAGCTGTACTTGATTTGTATATTCGAACTTGGACTTTTGTTAAATTGCTGTTAAAGTTCTTTAACAAACTCACTTGCTGTCGTATATTAGAATGAAAACATAAACCAGCTGTTGATTATTTGAATTAATTATTTATTTATTTTTATAATTAAGTATTTATTTTTAATCGTTAAATTCCAATACTATTCTTTTGTAGTGGCATTATTTATTGCATGATTTTGTTACTCTTTGTTGTGTATAGAACTTGACCTAGAAACGTAATACTGAGAAATTAATGCTAATGTTACTCCACGATTTGTGCAGGCGAAACTGGAAATTAAACAATTTTCTTGTTTATTCATATTTTTTTCAATTATAATTCTATATTTAATTTGATTTTTTGCGTTAGTTATGACGACAGTGGCTATTTACACTACTAGAAACTATTGCATTTAATAGAGAGGTTTTTCGAATAGTGGGGAATTGCAACAATAATATTTTATTATTTTTAATTAATTGAATTTTTGGCTGTCCATAGTCACTGTCGTCATAATTGACTTTAGAAATCAAATTTATTATTTATTAATTAAAGTTTTATTTGATCATACAGCTGTTTTAAATGTCAAGTATCTGTCGTCAGTGGTGTTTTTGGACATATAATTTTTATATGTCCATATAAGATATATAATATCTTAAGCTATTCAGAAATTAATATTCAGAATATCAATGTTCTGACTAAGAATTTCAAATTGACAAAGAAATAATAACAAATAACATATTGCCTCATAATTTATTGAAAACTCAATATTTTTTAATAGCAAAAAAAAAACACTTTATCGCCATTGCCAAGGCTCTGAGCACTTCTGTAGAAAAACTATAGTCCATGAAATGCTTAACTATCGAGATTCTTATTTTATGGCAATTAACGTTTATATGTTTATGTGTTTAAGCAACTAAAATTTCTACATATCCGGCTAGAGTCATGTAATAATTGCTTAACAAGAGCTGCACTGGAACAGCATCCTTGTTTGTTAAAATATAGAGAACATATGCAGAACGTGCATAAATTATGCAAATAAGTTGCAGCGGGGGATGCAGTTCTTGTGCATGAGTGCATGTTTTTGGGAACAACTTCCATCGGTCGCATGAAGAAAATGTTTCCAATGTTTTTTCTTTTTTATTTTAAATTTTATTTTTATTGTTATTTCATCCTTGCGGTCTTTCATTTATGGATTTTTATTACAATTTCAGATATTTTTCTTTTAATTTTTGTCTAAAAGTCATGTTACATGCATGCTTGTTACCAAAAAACCCATATGAAAATGTCATTCGTAATATGTTTACGACGTCGCTTAGCACACATTGCGTCCATCCGCTCCATTCCACTTCCCTAAGCCCACTTATGTAATATTTGTCTGCTTATACCACAAATCGTCCCTGGATAGTTGTCTATGCAACATGTGCAAAATTTATGTGTAATTTATGTGTGCACAAATATTTGTGTCATTGAGTGGGTGGGTCGGCGAGTCCAGTATACCACAAATATGAAAATGAAAAATATTAAAAAAAATATATACTAAAAAAAATTATTTTTTGTTAAAAATCCGGTTAAGGTTTTAACAAAAGCTTTCGTGCCACATTTTCTTGTTTTCAATTTTTTCACAATTTTTTTTTTTTGGGAAATTAATTTTACTTTCCCCAAAATTCAGAATTCTCAGTTTTACTCTTCCATTTTTCGTACTTCAAGTCTTTTGAAAACTATTGAATAAATTTGAAAGGCTCAACATAAAATCTCGTATTGATTTCTTAAAAACAGAAACGCCAAAGAATGCGAACATTTACTTTCCACTTGTTAAATTTATTTAAATAAATAAATATATATATATGAATATTTATATATACAGATATATATTAAATAATACATATATGTGTATGTATATACGTATATATTTACTCAAATGGTTATGTTGAAACGATTTTATTTAGGTTGTGTTGTGGCTCAGTGAATGTAAACAAAGATAAAAACCGAAGATAAATGAGAACAAGCAACAGATTTTTAATGAAAAGATTCAGTAGAAATGCATGTGAATTGAGTCAAAACTACAAAAGGAGAAGCTTTGTAGAGTTCAAAGACATCAAAGTTTGTAAGATAGTTTTTACTTATATGTACAAAGTATAAGTTATGAAATCAAAGTACTACACTCTTTACTTAAAATTTCAGTTAATGGTTCACAACCCTTTGTTTAAATCAGTTAAATATATATACTATCTAATTTCAGAGTAATCGCTAACCGCACGGGGCGGTACGCAGATTTTAGATCAATCATTGAATAATCACGAAGATTATGAGGAATATTCAAATTAGTCAGTGAGATGAGCGAGACTATGCAGAATCCCCCCCACTATCATAGAGTAAAAGTGCCCAGAAAGTGCTCCGGCTCGAAAGGTGTTTGATAAGCCCTATATGCATTATAAGTTAATATAAAGCATTACTTCAGTCACTATATTGGGAGTTTCAAGATCACTAGTGAGGATCGTCATTACCGTAGGAGCCATAATATTTTATTCTACTGGAACATGCCTGTATAAGAATTCGATATAAAGTTCCCCTTGAATCTGCCAAATTAAAATGATAGTGCTGGGTGCGTGTATTGTTTCTTTAGCCCCATGGGCCTTGTTTTCATTGTAAATAACTGTAAAATACTATTTAGGGCACTCTATTGAAGGTACCAGTGCCCCATAAGCTTTATTTTCTGGACTACGTCCATGTCAGGATCTTTGTGAGGATCGTCATCAATCTGCTACTTTAATAAAGTGGTGTTGGAGGTGAGTATAGTTTCTTTAGCCTCATGGGCTATATGTTCATTACAAATTATTCTGGACCACTTCTGATGCACTTCTGATACTCACTTTTCTTAATAAAAACCATATTTTCGGATTACTTGATTTGAAAGCTTATATTTTCAAACTAGTGTAATAAATTTATAATATATTTTCCTTATGGGTTTCAAGTTTTTTATTTCAAACGTCGTATTTTGATGTAGTTTCTTGAACTTAAATTTAAAATTAGTCGTTTCGCATTTTTTGACACACATATGGACTGCATTCGCTTAGTAGATCTGGAGATTGTTTTAAAGATTATTCATTTAACTATGGGCAAAAGATTCAGAAGTAGATTTGGAGTATTTGATGCTTTCGTGGAAAAGGTTTTATTCTGTATCTTTATACTGTTTAAGATACAGAAGATTCTTTATCTCAGATATTAGGCCAAAATTTTAGTTAAATAAAATTTATATATATATTTGCATTTTCAATTGAAATTTCCTATGTGAAATAAATTTCTTTAAGGCTTAAATTTTGCCTTTTGAATTTATGTTAATACGCACAGCTTCATTAAAAGGCAAAATATTGTTTTAACATCATTCGAAAGTTCAGCCGCGAATTTAAGTTTATGTCTTGTATTTATTTTTCTACATTTGTACATTTGTGCATTTATAAAAGTTGTTCGCTTCGCCAGGACGATCTCCACATCTCCAAATCTCTAAACGGTTGTTTGTCCTGTTGTGTGCTTGTTAACGTGGGAGTATATGGAGCATCGCTTCTGTCCTTATTTGCTTTATTTGTGGGCTTTGGCATTTAGGCCGTAGGTGATTTTTCCACAAACGCCTTTTTTGCGCTGTGGGCAAATCATTCGTGTTTTTCAAGTAAAATGAAAATCCTTTGTTGTCCTTTTGGTGTTTGTATCAATGCTACGGTATCCATGAAACCCCTTTTCTCGCAGCATGTCGACCATATTTCATTGCTTCTTAGTGGATTAATCGTATCTTTTGTAAGTATTTGCGCCCGCGTCAAATTAAATTCAACTCAACTCAACTCGATTCAACTGAGTTCAACGTAATGGCACGAAATGAAATAAAATGGATTTCTCGTTGGCAGGATTCGTAGACATTTGATGTGAAATTAGGATTTACATTGCTTTTGTTGCTCATTGTTGTTTATCATGTTGGTTTTCTCTATCTCTTAAGGACTTAAACAATCTTAGCGAGTTTTGTGGAAATTTTGTTTTTTCCTACATCTAACGTATTTCAGGCTTGAATTATTTCACTCTGATAAATGTTTATTTAGTGCTTTCAGTAAATAGTAAACTTTTCCAATTATTACCTTTAGATATTTATACGAACTTTGAGTATATTTATATATATGTATATATATACTCGCAAGCATATGAATGTAGATATGAGCAGTTATCTCAGCACATCTGAACAGTATGTAAAATAGTATGATATTTTATTTAATCTATGTTCTCCATTCCTCGTTAGAAAAAAATTAATGTGAAATTATTGAATATTAAAAAATCGTGCACCTTCACATAAAAAGAGGCAAGGATATTAAAAAAAGGAACGTGTTGACTGCGCTAAATGAGTCCTGGATTTTATTACATTTTTTGCTCACCATTTGTGGCAATAATTGAAACCGCAACAATTCTGCGGGTGCTTTTGACACCAACTGGGAAAGTTATGCGCTGCGATATTTTGCAGGTAATAAATTTAAATTATTTTGGCTGGAAATATGGCACGAAAACGTAAATAAAACATAAAATAAAAATTGCTATAGAAATTTGTAAACGTAAAAATGATTAAAAATATTTATAGAACACACAATGTAATAAATGTGTAAGTCAATAAAATTCAAAACAAATATTTAACCCACAATGGAAAAACAAGCCACAATTGAAATAAAATAAAAACAGATTTTTTATTTAAAATATAAAAAAAATATTCATATATTGATATTTTTCATATAAAAATTGAAGCTATTATCGCAAATCTAATATTTTCATTTTATATAATTTTTTTATCACTGCAGATTGAATAATCTCCTATCGAAGTTAGGAATTCAATCCAACTCAGTGAAACTGCATACCATGTGCATGGGGAGTGCCCAGCACTGTTGCACAAGCGTAAGAAATACTTAGGAGGATATATAAGGGATTATAAGTATCCAAGACTAGAAACGATAGCCTCTATATTGTCTTTCATTAAAGAAATCGGACTTGGAGAAACCGATTTTCGATCCGAGTAATCGAATAGATCTTTTAGATCGCAGTGTATTTTAACTTCTTTTTCAATAATAATAATTTTTTTATTAAAGCTAATCATTATTCGTATTCTATATGTTGACGAATCAACAAAAAATTAAGAACTAGGTCATGAGTTAATCGCTCACACCTGTTGCTTAATTTCTTGGTTGACGAATCAACAAAAAGTAAAAATTAGGTCATAAGTAAAGCATTCGCAACTATTGCTTATTAAGCAATTTGTGCGAATTAAGCAATAAGTTATTTTATTTATTGTATGTTTTGCAATTACGGTTGCATTTTATTTTGTATAAAAGAACAAATCAATTTAAATAAAATCAGTTGTTGAAAGTAAATCAACGTCTCACCAATCATTTATTGTTTCCCCCCACCAGTGGTAAGGGACATAAAGATTGTTAATGAACATTCTTGTTCATTTTTGGTCCTTCGAGCCGGATATTTGAAATTTCCCCCACCAGTGGTAAGAGTTTCAAATATACCTAACAAAGAGACTTAAAGTCTAAGATTGAAGTTAATACAAACGTACCGAGGTTTCTAACATCGGAGTGAAGTTAATACAAGCGTACCGAGGCTTTTAACATCAGAGTGAAGTTAATACAAGCGTACCGAGGCTTTTAACATCGGAGTGAAGTTAATACAAGCGTACCGAGGCTTTCAACATCGGAGTGAAGTTAATACAAGCGTACCGAGGCTTTTAACATCGGAGTGAAGTTAATACAAGCATACCGAGGCTTTCAACATCGGAGTGAAGTTTATACAAGCGTACCGAGGCTTTTAACATCGGAGTGAAGTTAATACAAGCGTACCGAGGCTTTTAACATCGGAGTGAAGTGAATGCAAACGTACCATCGAAGTGAAACAAGCAGAAGCGTACCGAGGCACTCAACAAATCAAATCAAATACTAACAGAGGACATCATGGAGATCGAAGAGATAGATCAAGTTATCCAACATCAAAAGGACATTGAAGGTGAGATCCAGAGGATCTGGATAAATTTTAAAAAGGATTCTTCTACAAGATATTCAAAGCAGTATTTTGAGACACGTTTGGAAAATTTGCGTCAGAAATGGGACGCATTTGAAGACAACAATGATAATCTGATCAAGAATTTGAAGCCTGATCATGAATATATCACAAAAAATTACTATGGCCAGTTACAACAAAGACGGAATGAAATCGAAAATCGATTTAATAATGAATTGGAAATAATAAGACAAATGGAGCAAAAGGAAGCTCAAGTTTCAAGGCATCAAGTTATAAGAGGGCAAGAAGAAGCTCGGTCACCAAGGAATCAAGACATAAGTATCAATGACGAAGTCGCCATCACCAGGCCATGTGATATTACGAACAAACGTTTAGCAATCTTAAGTACAAGTCTGTTGCAGATCAAAGAGACAATAGACTTAACGAAAAGTATTGAAACGTTACAGTTCAAATTGGAAAAATTGAAGAATTGTTGGGCAAAGATCTCACAATTAAACGATGAATGTCTGTTTAACAATGATGAAATAGACCAAGGAGATTTCATTCAACTGGAATCGATATACGAAGAAGTATATATCCAGTTACAAGAAGAACTGAACGTTCGCAGTCAAAACGTTTCAGAAACTAGAACAACCGTAAGTAACAATATCAAACTACCACCGTTGAATGTACCAATATTCAGCGGCAGATTTGAAGAGTGGTGTCCATTTTGGGAATTGTTCGACCGGTTAGTTCAACAAAACCATAATCTAGTGGATGTAGAAAGGATGCAGTACTTAAAAGGAAGTCTACGTGGAGAAGCCGCCAGACTTATCAATCATTTAACAATAACAGCGAACAATTATACAGCGGCAGTTGAACTATTGAAACAAAGATACAACAATCCAGCAATACTTGTGGACAATCTTATCAATAAGTTATTGTCGCTCAGAGCTATAAGAAATGAGAATGCACAGGATTTAAAAACATTAGTGGATTCTTCTAGAGAAGTGTTATATGGTATACGTAATTTAAATGTGGACACGTCAAGTTGGGATCCACTAATTATACAGATACTGCTTCCAAAATTAGATGGTGAAACCAGAAAATTATACCAACATTCAAGAGGGGCATCAACACAGATACCAAAATTGAGCAGCTTATACGAGTTTATCGAGAGCAGAGTTAGAGGATTGGAGGCAATTCGTGACACAAATCGCGAAAATAAGAATAATTTTCGACCAACAGCAGTAAATACAAAAACGCATGTAAATACAATACATACGCTATGTTTAGTGTGTAATGGTGACCACCAATTAATTCGATGTTCAAAGTTTCTGAATATGAAGGTGCCGGAACGTCGTGAAAAGATTATGAGCGCCAAATTATGTTTTAATTGCCTTCAGAGTGGGCATTTTAGTAAGTTGTGCTTGAATAAAAAAAGATGTGCAATTTGCGACAAAAAACACCATCAACTTATTCATGAACAAGTTAAGGGCAAACCAACAGTCACAAATAATATAAGTAAACAGAGGATGCCAACATTGAAGAACACCACAGAGACCGAAGTGGCAGCGTCGTACAACATCCAAAAGGAAAAAACTGTTTTACTAGCAACCGCAATGGTAATTATAAGGACTAAAAAACAAGTTAATCCGATACGAGCGCTTCTTGATCAAGGATCACAATCTTGTATAATAACAGAACAATTAGCAAGATCAATCAGAGCACCATTGACCAATTATCAAACTCATGTAAAAGGTATCAATGGACAAACAACAAGCGTTATAGCCAAATGTTCATTAGAAATTCAATCTATACATGATGAAAATAAAAGCTGTCATATCGAAGCAATAGTGTTACCAAAAATCACATCAAAAATGCCAAATGCAGAATTCACGCCAGGAAAATGGTCGCATATTGATGGATTGCAGTTAGCAGATCCTTGGTATGCTGAACCAAAGGAAATACAATTGTTAATCGGGTCGGACGTATTACCAGAAGTGTTTAAAGAAGGATTAATTAAAGGGCCAGACAACTCTCCAATGGCTCAAAACACACTATTTGGATGGATATTATCAGGACCTTTAGATGTAGAGCGTACAATCACAAACAAAATAATGTTATGCTCCATGGCTTGCGAAAGCAGCGACGAGTATTTAAAACGGTTTTGGGAATTAGAGGAAATTCCAAATGCAGACTTAAGAACAGTAGAAGAAAGGCGTTGTGAGCGACATTATGATTCAACTTGCACCCGCGATAAAACAGGACGATACATCGTTAGGTTACCACTGAAAAATGATCGAGAAACGTTAGGTGAATCCAGAAAGATGGCATTAAAACGGTTCTTTTCATTGGAAGAACGATTTAAGAAGAATCCAGCACTAAAGCAAGAGTATGTGAACTTTATGCAAGAGTATATCAAGCTGGGTCATATGAAGGAAGTTAATGAGAAACCAAAGGTAAAGGTATATTATTTGCCGCATCATGCAGTTATTAAAGAAGACAGCACGACAACAAAACTTCGAGTGGTGTTTGATGCGTCCGCGAAAACGACATCAGGACAATCACTGAACAGTATTATGATGACAGGTCCTACATTACAAAAGGATTTATTCATTCTATTATTGCAGTGGAGAATGTTTAAAATAGTTTTTACGGCTGACATTGAAAAAATGTATCGTCAAATACTGATTCATCATGATGATAGAGATCTTCAACGAATTTTATGGAGAAACGATCAGAAAAAACCAATAAAAGAATACAAATTGAACACGATTACATATGGTACTGCATCAGCACCATATCTTGCCATCAAGACGTTGTTTAAGCTAGCAGAAGACGAGAGAATTAATTATCCTTTGGCAAGTGAAACCTTAAATGAAAAATTTTATGTAGACGATTGTTTGGGAGGCGCTAATACGATTAAAGAGTGTAAACAAGTACAAGAAGAATTAATCCAATTATTGCGGAAGGGAGGTTTTAACTTAAGAAAATGGGCATCAAACGAACCGGAAATGTTGACGAATATCCAGATAAAAGACATTGAACCAGGGTTAGAGATGCAATTTAACAACGACCAAGCGATTAAAATTTTAGGAATAAAATGGTGTCCTAAATTGGATCAATTTGAATTTAAAATAAATACCACGTCATTCAGCTCAAAATACACAAAAAGAGCAATTCTAAGTGATGCTGGAAAACTATTCGATCCATTTGGTTGGTTGTCACCTGTAACCATTAAAGCAAAAATTATGATACAAAAATTGTGGATGCTAGGAATTAGTTGGGATACAGAGATCCCACCCAATCTACAGGCACAATGGGAAGAATTTAAATTGAGATTACCTGCAGTTCAGAAAATAACCATGAAAAGATGGACACAACATTCAGAGAATAGTTTAATCGAGTTACATGGATTTGCAGATGCGTCAGAAGCAGGATATGCTGCAGTTGTATATACAAAGGTTATCAATGCAGAAAAGGTTACAATATCCCTAGTAGCATCAAAAACCAAAGTTGCGCCTATTAAGCAGGTATCATTAGCCCGATTGGAGTTATGCGCAGCTGTGCTATTGATAAAGTTGATTAATTACATTCAGAAGAATAACAAGATCACCTATAGTAAAATTATTGCATGGTCAGATTCAAAAATTGTATTAAATTGGCTAAGGCAATACCCAAATAGATGGACTACGTTTGTAGCAAACAGAGTATCGTATATTCAGGATACGTTTAAAGGGCAATTTAGATTTGTTCCAGGAAAAGATAATCCAGCAGATATTCCATCAAGGGGAGTATATGGTGACAATCTTATTTCAAATATATTATGGTGGCATGGTCCAAATTGGCTAATAAAAGATGAAGGAAATTGGCCAGAAAATGATGAAGTAATAGATTTGAATCTTATTCCGGAAACCAGAAAAACTGCAATATGTACCGTCGTGGACGTTACCAAAGATGAAAATATTATTAATCGATTTTCTTCATTAAACAAACTTCTTCGAGTGACAGCTTATTGTCTTAGATTCGTTTATAATTGTCATAAAAAGAAATCCGAAAGAAAGATCGACAATCTGTCGGCAGACGATATCGATGCAGCAGAAATTGTGTTGGTGAAGCAGGCACAAAAATGTTTTTCAGATGACATCAGACGGCTTAATCTTCAGAAACAATTAATGAAAAGTAATAAGTTGTGTTCATTAAACCCATTTGTTGACAGTGCAGGAGTACTAAGAGTGGGCAGCAGATTAAGAAATGCAGATTTATCTGACAACCAAAAGTATCCAATAATTTTACATACAACGAGTACTTTGGCCAAACTCATAATCAATCAGGCGCATATTAATACGATTCATGGAGGATTAAAACTGACGCTAAACTACGTTCGGGAAAAATTTTGGATTATTCGTGGAACAATCGCTGTGAAAGCTTGCATCAATAAATGTTTAAAATGTTTTCGAATAAAGGCAAAAGGACAATCTCAATTAATGGGAAGTTTACCAACACCAAGAGTAAATTTCTCGAGGCCATTCACACACTGCGGCATAGACTATGCAGGGCCATTACACATTAAATGCTCGCAATTCAGGGGAATTAAAACACATAAGGCGTATATAGCTATTTTTGTATGTCTGGCAACAAAGGCAATTCACATTGAGTTAACTTCAGATCTGACATCTCAAGGATTTTTAGCAGCACTCAAACGAATGATAAGCAGACGCGGCTCAGTACATCATATTTATAGCGACAATGGTACCAATTTTACAGGTGCAAACAACATTTTACAGAAGATTCAAATAGAGAATCATCTAGCTGAAACAGGTATACGTTGGCATTTCATCCCTCCTGGCTCACCTCACTTTGGTGGTCTCTGGGAATCGGGAGTAAAATCCATTAAATATCATCTAGCTAGAATTATAGGTGACCAAAAATTGACATACGAGGAATTAAGTACGGTCTTAATTCAAATCGAATGTTGTCTTAATTCACGGCCACTCTGTCCATTAACAGACAACATTGAAGATCTTAATGCACTTACACCAGGACATTTCATTGTGGGATCGTCATTAATGACTCCAGCGCATGATAGTCTTATTAACTTTACAGAAACTAGCCTAAAAAGATGGAAGATTGTGCAGAAAATAAAGCAAGACTTTGGTAAACGGTGGTTCCAAGACTATATAAGAAATATTCAACAACAGAGATACAAATGGACAAAATCCATACCAAACTTAGAAGTTGGTCAACTAGTCATATTGAAAGACGAAACATTAATATCATCGACGTGGCCTCTAGGCAGAGTTATAGAAGTTCATACAGGAACAGATGGCTTAACCCGAGTTGCTACAATTAAAACCCAAAAGGGGATAGTAAAACGTACAATCCAAAAAATATGTCTTCTACCAATCACTGATAATGTAAAAGAAGATCATATTCCGTCAAACCAGGAGAAGTTCCCAAAATTATTTAAAGAAGCAACATTAATCAAAGCAGAATCAGACACTCAAAATATGTTACCATTTGGAAACACTATTAGAAATAAAGAAGTAGTTTCGACAAAGTCTACTGCAGGAGATCCTAAAACACGACGACAATGGTTATCGGCTAGGCAATCAAAATCGACAGTTCTTGCTATATTTTTGGCATATCTCACATTAGGAACTACATTAGCAACACCCACTATAACATATCCCGAATCAGGATTATTCATTGAAGGATTAGGCAAGGCAAAAATACAAAGAGGAACACTTAGAACCACTATCACATTTCCAATCCGTGACATAATTCAAGATCAAAGGAACGTTAATAGCACCATAAACCAATTAACAATGTTGTGTACCAAGTCAAAGGCTGTCAATCCTTATATACAATGTGACGATTTAGTTTCCAATTTAAGTCATGAAGGGCGCATCTTAAGAACAACCATTGATCGATTGTTGACGGCAGAATCATCAGTTACAAGAAGTCCCCGAGGAATATTAGGTACAGTATTAACAACACTTTTTGGTGTAAACGATGAAGTGTATCACGACATTGAAACGTTGGATCAAAATCAGAAATTATTGATCCAAAATACTAAATCAAATGCTAGAATCATGATATCCACAATAGCGGCAGTAAACAACACAGAAACTAAAATCATCAACAAAATCAACAGCTTTAGTAAAAGACTAAACGAAGGATTGCAGGCTATCAGTCAGATGCAAGGTTGGCATGATA
>NC_051846.1:179613528-179630912 GCF_002237135.1 Teleopsis dalmanni
GAGGAGCCTGTAACCATTCTGAGATTTGATAACGCGGTGTTGGTAAGTCTGTCTGTATATCAGTATTGTTTTTTCCTTAAATTTTGGGAAAAAAAATATAAGTATATTGTGGTAAAGACTATGAGTTTCACAAAGCTGTAATGAATTCCACACAAAATGAAAATAAATGCAGTCATTACTTTGACCGGATGGATCTTATGGGTCACAAACCATAAGACTACATTCCATATCACTTTCATACTTAATAGTTATACATCCTAGGCAATAACACTAAACTGTCGTCAAATATCTTAAATAGTTACCACTAACTATTAGTGCTGTTCATATTATTCAGATATTTTAAATACCAAAGTTATCCGATTAATCAATTTGCAATGAAGTCTCCGAAGTTAAAAACAAAATCGGATTTTTGTAAATCCTAAGTCTTCGATTATCTGGATTTGTGGTTATTATTCGCAATGCAATTATTCGGAGACTTGGTGAGCAAAAGTTAAAGGGAGAGCACAGAATGCAAACGAACGTGTATCACCCAATAAACACAAATACTTCATAAGACCAAATACGAATTACACTACTTACTTCTTATAACACTTCTAGTTGTTAAAATTTACAAGTTTCTCAACATTATAATAACTAAAATTAATTAATCAATTTGGATATATTGCTTTCAATATATAGTATATCTATTCTTTAGAGCTCATCAGAAAATATAAAGAATAATTAGAATTATGTTATGGTACATCATAAATTAAAAACTCACCAACGTTTTCAAATATCCATTTTTAAATCAGAATTCGTCAAAAGTAGACTAAAAAATACCTTGAAAAATGGAATCCCTATATTTCAGGTCAAAGAGCTTGTAACAATTGAAAACTCACGGCATAGGTACACCGTTAAACCGTCCAGCAATTAGACATTATTATTATTGTTAGTAATTTTGCTATTTTTGTACGTCTATTTTTACCCCTTCTACTGTTAAAGAACACTACTACTTATATAGAAGACGTGTATATCAGAAAAAAATCACTCATATTATAAGTCATTAATATGAGGTTGTAAGGGTAAAAGGCGTTTTGGCTAAGCGCAGATATGTTACCTTGAAGCGAGGCGATTTAAAATGAAACTGGCACTTTGTTTAACGACTTAAAGTCAATGTAATGCTGCAAAAGTAAAAAAAATCGCTTGGAGAAATTGCGGTACCAATAGGATTTTAGATGAAGTCATAACACATATAGACGGCATGTTGACATTGAATCGCAATGTTACTAGATATTATGTGGAATGAAAAATATTGAATAGGAAAATGGAACGGTTCCGACAATATTTACAGACACGATATCTCTTTAGAACTACGACAAATGAAAAAATGATTCGCATGCCTTTATATGATTTAATGGAAACCAATACAACAATACAACGACATAAATTAGAACACTTTAATTGTTTCGAATCCTTGCAAAAATAAAAACCTTATATACTTTTCATTGACTGATTGAGGTATGACCTTTAATTTCTGTAATATATCTTGAGTCGCTTTCACTTGAGTCCCCTTCCTCAAAATGGTTGTAATAACTACGGGAAGAGTTAAAGCCACACAGAGCCAAATGAGTACGTTACTTGGTCTTAAATATATCCAAAGTACTTTACGAACCGCGACATCTTTTATTTGTCTTTTTCAATCACATTTAGCTAAAATAGACTTAATATTTTAGATTAGAACAATCACAATTTTGCAAGTTATGGGACTTAAGTTTGCGGGCGTGATGATGTGTAAAAGTATATATACTTAAAGTGCATAATACTAACAAAACTATAATGATAATTTTGTTTTAGAAAAAACGTTTATATTTAAAATTCATTATTAAGTGTTATTGAAATGTTTCAAGTATTTTACATAGCTTTTTTCCATTCTATGCAAATCATTTTATTACATTTTTTTTTAAAAATTCTTATATTTATTTGTAAGCCAATAATATTTCATGTAAAAATTGTATTCACAACATAAACTTAGATTTGTAATTACTTTTTATTAAAATAAATGCATTCAATTAAGAACATTTACTTCTGAGTAACTTTGTTGCTAATGATACTTGAACCCAAACACAAATTTTTGAGTGATTTTAAAATGGATTCATAAAGTAATTAATCAAATTAAATCATCTATTAAGTATTTAGTAACCACTTATGAACATTAAAATCATATTAATAACATATATAACGTAAAATGTTTGTCTGTCTGCTTTTCTAAAAATATGAAGACCTCATGGTGTCTTTAAAAGGTAGACATATATATGAAAGTAATATAATTTAATAAATATAAGATAAAAGCATAAAGATAATAATAATAAAAACAATAATTTAGCAAAACAAAATTGCCTATACTATTCTTTTCTATCTACTGTATTAAGTAACTTAAAAAATAACAAAAATTAGTTATTAAAAATAACAAACAAAAAAAAAAATAGTAAATTAATAAACAAACAATAAAACTTTACAAAACTACTGTTTATTGAGTTTCCATTTTACAAACAATCTAATTAATTATTTAATCTCATAGGTCAGCGTAATCTATCTACCGCTTATTATATACAACAGAATATCTCACTTTAAGCGATAATCACTTCACTTACTATAATTATTGTTATCTATTCGCGTTATCTGTGAATCTGATTCACATTGCTTATCGCCAAATAAGAGCTTAGAACCGTTTAATATATGTATTTGGTTATGTTTCAATGTCAAAATCAACCTAACTTCAGCAGTGCTCGACTGCAGTTCCTCTATTTTGCATCATTAACCTTCGCAAATAAGTGGCAACTCATGGCTTCGTACTTAAATTTTGTTCATATCAATGCCAAGAGTTTAACGTCTTTGCATAAATTTATTTCAAAAACTTATAGAGACTGGCAGGGGGGAAAAAGTACGAGAAAAACAAATTAAACGTTAAGCATTTGTAAATAAAATAATTAAAGACGTTAACTGTTTAATTGCTTTTGTAATAATTCATTAAGTTTTATGTGAATTTCAGATACTTTTTTCAAATTTTTTGCTTTTTGTTTAAAACAAAGCAAATTTACATAAAAACTCGCTGTGCTTCAAGTTTTCACACTATAAATTGTTCGTGGCTCAAAAACTGCAGTCATATTCCGAAGAGCACAAGTTTAGCGAAGAAGTAATCAAAGCTTATACTTGGCAGTTTTTTTTTGTTTTTTGTTTAAAGGAATAGATATATAAAAAAAATTAAGCCTTAGACTTACATTTGAAGAGAAGCAACACAATCAACAGCTGTTATGTACTTGTAGTAACAAGTACTATACAGGACGTACTATACTGTTCGGTTATGAGAACTAGGGTTAAGAGAACAAAGGTAAAAATTTCCTTCGTTGAGAACGAGTTCCTGATATCAAAAAGGAACAGGATATCTTAAAACTGCTTCTCTCTTATTCTACAAGTGTTGAAGTATTTAAAAAAAAAAGCTAAACATTTCTTTCGTTGAGAAGAAGTTTTTGATATCAAAAAAGAACAGGATATCTTAAAACTGCTTTTGTCTTATGTTAGAAGTGCTGAATTGTTCGATTATGAAAACAAGGGTTTAGAGAACAAATGTAAAAGTTTCCTTCGTTGAGAACGAGTTCCTGATATCAAAAAGGAACAGGATACCTTAAAACTGCTTCTCTCTTAGGCTACAAGTGCTGAATTGTTCGATTATGATAACAAGGGTTAAGAGAACAAAGGTAAACATTTCTTTCGTTCAGAACGAGTTCCTAATATCAAAAAGGAACAGGATATCTTAAAACAACTTTTCTCTTCAGATGCCTAAAACTCCGCCAGGCAGAAACAATATTTTGTTGACTTGTTAACTTGTAAACCCATTGCTTACAAGATAAAAAATAGGTTTTTAATCTATAATACATTATATTGAATGAGGTTGTGTAAATTTGCGTTTATTATTATATGTTATGTATGTCGTCCTCTTCAACTAGCTATGATCGTTTTTAAGTATCACAGTGCGGAAACTTTGTCATTGGTATTGCTTTCAAGCTGTTTCATATATGATATCGAGAAGGTTTTTATTTCTTTTTCGAATAATTAAATTTTCAGGTTGTGTATTTTAGTGTCTAAAACGTATCAGAAAGTTTTAACCACATGTAACCATATCTCGAACATTATAGCATCATATAGGTTTAAGGAACTTTTAGGAGACATGTAGTTTGTTATGTTGGGATTGTGATGACTTTCGGCCTATAAGCCATTATAAACTTAGGTAGCTCAATATTCTTCTTTTAATTTTGATTTGATTTTAAGAAGTTTCAAAGTATATATTTGTACAGTTTTTCCGACTGATAGTAGTGCTGTGTTATCTGCTAAAGTTGCTGGTATACACTGGTATATTATAAGTTAGAATTAAATATAATAATGGCACCAGGATTAAATTTTTATTCAACGGTTAATAAAAATAACATACCTAGTATAAGTAATTAATTCAGTAAATATTAATTTTTTAGATATCACCTTTCTTGATAAGAGATTTTGTGTAAAGAAATCTCTATTAATCTTGAAATTAATAGATTAAGAACCATTCTAGAAGAAAAATACTATTATTAATATCATAAAATTTTATTCTACCAATAAACATATCACCAATTCAAGAAATGTTAGAATTATTTTTTATTAGGGAGTACTTGATTGGCGACAGAATTAAGAAATGTTCGTATCTTTATTAGGTTCAAAACAAAGCTTTCCATTCAAATAATATCGTTCCCTTCTGTTCAGTTGGGCTGATAGCGCAGATTGAAATATTTTGTAAGTAAACCTTCAGTAACTATAGCAGAACTTAGCTGAGGGCAGACGTCCAATTGCAAATGAACGACCTGCCTACTCCCTGGGGTATCGTATCAGTATCGATCATTTTTGTTACAATTCAACAAGTAATCAGAGATCCTTATTAACAATAAATTAATTAACTACATCGATTTTTGTATATCTATTTATGCATAGTAAACATTTATAGTCTTTCTAGCTTGATTAGATGCACAAAGTTACAGTAAAACCTTTTAATGTGAAAAAAATAAAATCTTAGTACTGTAAAGAATTATCATCGGATATATTCAATATAGTGATACGCCTTAAAAGTAGGTATTACATCAAATGACTACTGCTGAAACTGCGAGGGTGATTCGAGTTGACCTCAAAAGACTATCTATCTTCTGCCTGGTTAGAGTTGGTTGGCAGTACGAATATCTAAAGTAATTTCAGTGATTACTTTAGATAATCATAATAAATTATATTCTCCTTTTGTACTCGATTTAAAGAAAAGTAAAAGTTTTTAATTAGAGCAATTTTAATGCAATATTAAATAAACACGGAAAATCATTAAAAATATCTGAATTTAAGTCACATTTTAAATAAAATTTTTGTTTCGTGTTCTTCAGATGTATGTCAATGTTTTGTAGTTACTTGTGCCTTATTTCTCATAATTATGAAGCTGTTTCACATGTTCTTTCTGATGGATAATTTTCAGACTTTTTAAATACAACTTTGATACCATAAACTTATATTCTATTTCAGTACTATAGTTGGTAAAGTAATGATAAGGTTGATTCACATAATGTCTAACACAGAGCAGTATTTACGTCTAACAGAAGTTGATGTAGAAGCTTTTAGCTTAATTAACCATATCTTCAATCGCTGGGCTTGCATTAATTGTGTCCTCTTCCTAATATTGATGGTTGAGAATTTTTTCAGCTGTTGTCAGACATGGATAAGGGTCTTGTTTTCTCTTTTCAATTATTGGATCATTTCACATCTTTCATGGAGAAGTCAAAGAGAAGTTCTTAAATGACAGTGTTTTGATTGTTAGTTTATTATTGATATATAGATTTGAGAGGTTTCCAACACTTTGACAAGGTTCATTCAAGTGCAGACGTGAATAAATTCAGCTTGGAACTCGGATAAAACTATTTAATTATTTTTTATTAATATAATAAAATAATAATATTAAAATAGTTTTATTAATTATATTCTCATTTAAAAATTGTTTTTATAATTTGAAAAATATTAAACTTTTCAACTTCTAATTTATTAGCAATTTAAAAATAAATACATATTTTGAGCATCAATAAAGGTTTCTCTTTTACAAAAAGATATTTAAGGATATATACCTAATCTAATAACATATTTGACTGATTTCATCTATTGAATATAAACTTAAGTCTACACTTCAATCAATGAAAAACAATAAAACAGTTGCAATTCTAATACAAATGATATTCACTGCAGTTGATTAGATTAATTAAACAATTCACATTAAAAATCTGTAATAATTAATTTTGTTGAATTTATATTTGCTTTATGTTAATCGAAAGTTCTCCACTGACGCAAGTATCTAATTCTATCTATAAAATATTTTGTTCTCTTACAAATTTATGTTTTGTAATATAATTTCCACAGATAATCTTAACTAGTAGCTCAACTATGTGTATGAATGCCAGAGGAGATGCAGATTTCGCAAACACTTTTATTAAACATTTAGATTCATAAATTAATGGTATAATTTATATTTATTTTTTATAAAATAATCTATGAAACGTGATTAAAATTACTATTTTTAATATATTTTGTATGAGATTGTATGTAGTCAATAAAACACATATGAGCATATTAATAAGTTTATTTAAAAAAAAAATCAAAAAAATAATTTAGTACAAATGCCTTCTTTAACAAGTCTTATATATAATTTTAATAAATGATTAATTGTATATAATTTAAATTTAAATGATAAAAATTTACAAAGTTGAAGTAATTATATATTTTATTAATGCATATATCAAAACACTACAGCAGTTTCAATAAAATTTATGATCTTATCATCGCTTGATGAGAACGAAAACTTTTCCCATCAAACGATTGAATTTTATCTTCTAACAAGTTTTAGATTAGGATAGTGTTGTTATTAGATGATTTCATGAAAAAATGCCAAAAGCCTTTGGTTAAATGGAATAATAAAGAACTAACACTAACTAAATAAGCGTTCTCTCAGTCCCTATCAAATATATTTATTAATCGTTTGAAATCTTAAATGAATTGATATATCAGTCAGGTCTTCCGTTAGTGAAACAGTTCAGACACAGAGTACGACTCAGAGAATTAGTATACCATAATAGTATTTAAATTAATTATATCTTCTTATGACTCACAGGTGTTACAACTAAAACATCTATTTATATAAAAAGTCTTTAATTATTTCCAGCTCCGATAACGAAAAATCGTTTAATTTCAGTACTGGTAGATTCTTTGTTCATATGTAGGTTATAACGATTTGGCTTTTATTTGGGTTACTTAGTTTTAAAGACAGATATGAGATCTTCCTGACAATATGTCTTTATTTCTTTAGTAATATAGAAATTAATAAATGATTTATAAATGATTTCCTAATAAAAATCATTTTTTTGTATTTATTTATTATTTATAACAAAACATTAAACGATTAAAATTTATTATAAACAATAATCTCCGATATAAAAAGGATAAACTGTCGATGTACTATATAATTTGCTATGATAGACAAAATAATAAAACTTTTCGTCTCTTTTTATTTTTCTCCATTAATTTGTTAATTTTTTCATGGATGTATCTATTTTTCTCTCTTCTGTTACACCATTTATTATTATAAAGTAAATATTTTCTTGACCGTAGAGAAGGAAAATAAATTCCACACCACTATTGTCTTACAACGTCTCATTTATTGATTCCAGTACGTTCCCAGGGGAACATTGGGCCATTACAATGTCTTATAAATCATTTAAATTTTGTTTTCTTTACAGCAAGACCTGTTTGTTGGAACCTTACTAGTCGCTGCGATTCTTAGAATAGATGGTTTGTAGACATATTATAATGGATGCAGATTTCTCTTTCTGCATTGTTGACTTTAAGGTCCTGGTATAACCTACCTAAGATTCGTAACGCTTTTTATTGGCACCTTTGAATTATTTCTACAATTGATTTTCTCTGGATCTCTATAATTATATACCGAATTTCCGTGTCGTTTATGTTGCCGTTCAGAAGTTTTTTATGTAACAATAGCTGTGAATTGAGGCCAAGAGGCCATCTGTTTCTTTATGATAACATTTTATATTCGATTTTTAATAAATTCTTCCAATGTAGTTTAACTACTTTGCTTTTAGAAAGATGGAAATGTGGTTGGAAAGGCTTGTGGTTGAAAAGATGGAGACTTAAAACAAACCCGTGCAAATCAATCCAAGTAACAAGCTTAGACTCGTTTACTGTATCGACAATAAATATTACAACAAATATTTTCGCGAAGTGCCTACCTTCGGCTAAGCAAATGTTTACCAGCTAGGTAAATGTTGTATTAAATTAATCCAAGAACACTTGTGAAACTCTAGAGTATTATTATTTATTATTATTATATAGGTGTATGTACTGCGACTTTAAGATCTATTACGCCCCTACTGGACTTAAAGTGTTTCTCTAAGCCCCATTACCTCGTTAAACCGTATTATAATTCCTATTTCAACGAATCTCTTAGAAAATTTTGTATAAATTTATTGATTCCTGATAGACTTTATTAACAAAGTGGTTGTTATTTATGTACGACTGTAGGAAAATATAATATAAAAAGGATACAACATTTTTGAAATAAACAAAATAACAATCTTTATTACTACAATTAATGGAATGGTAATATTTATTAACATTTAAATTCATTTTACTGAAAATTTGGCTTAAGTAAGTATAAATGTTAGAGATGTCTGTTTAAAATGTGAAATCCTCATATATAAAGTTTTTTCAGATAGTATAAAAATTTTTGTAGATAATATTGTAATTTGTAGGGATTGCTTCTCATCTCGACTTAATCGATATATAAATATAGTTACAGATATCATACTTTCATAAATTAATATTATGTTGAAGCTATTTGAGCCAGTGCACTTTTACTCTTTCTTAACTCGAGGTATTTTCAAAACCAGTCTTTACGCCTTCACTAGATTATTGTTTATCACTTCTTCAGACTAAGCAATAATTGACCTCAGAACTGCATACCTCACCGATGAGTCTGTAACCATACTGAGATTTGATAACGCGGTGTTCGTAACACTGTCAGTTTTCGCAAATAATTTCAGGGCTCTATCCCTTATGTATTTTTTGATGGGATCAATCTTGAGGTCCCTGAGAATGTCATTCGTTTTAATGTACCATGGTACTTTGAAAAGTCTTCTCAGAGACTGGCTTTGTGCAATTTCTAGCTCGCGAATAGTAGTGTTTGAAGCTTTGCTAAACGCGACACATGTATATAGAAGTGACGGACGAATTATTTGGTTATATATAAGTTTCTAGTTCTTAAAATTAAGATTTTCATTTCCGAATAGCGGTTGGAGGTGTTGAAGAATATTGGAACAGCTAATTCTTTTCAGTTGAACAAGTTTAAGCTATGTGATCGTTTGTCCAACGTGATGCCGAGATATTTAAAGCTATCCTTCCAGTTTTTTACCTTATCACCCACTCTCACTCTCGACGGATTCTGTCTCTACTAACTAATACTGGTCTTAAATTTGCTGTTCAAAAAACAGTAGTTTTGATAGAAAGTCGAAAGTATGAAAATAAAATAATCAAGATGTTGAATAATAATGCGAATAATAATCGCACTGGAAGTAATTGTAAAATTGATTAAGGAGGTGTAAAATGTATATCTAATATAGTTAATTGCAGAACTTTACCGATATGAACAACTAAAGAAATACTGAGTAGACTGATAGTAGTGCCTATCAGTAGTAGTAGTAATAGTAATAGCAACAGTAGTAAAAGTAATAGTAGAAAAAGTAATACTAGGATTAGTAATAATAGTAGTAGTAGTAGTAGTAGTAGTACCTGCCAGTACAAGCAGTGAATGGTTATTGTTGCTAGAGTAAAGTGCTTACGTCAAATTTTAGTATTTGAATTACTGAAGACAATATACTAGCTTAGTTCAATTCTATGAAAGTTATTTATTTTATTATTGCATATTTAATTATATTTTCATAAATTTTTCATATCACATTTTCGGATTAAAGTACTTGTAAATGCTAGTTAGGTTAAACTGCTGTTGTTGATACTAAGATATTACCTATAGACCGACAAGTCCTGAGTCCATAAAATTAAAAATTTAAAAAAAAAAAGATTGAAAAATCCTGATCGATATAATTCACAAAAAATTAATTGCTGAAAAGTTAAAAAATTTCGTGAATTTGTGAGGAAATTAGGAATTTCCTGTCATAGTATATTAATTTCTTAACCAGAAGTGTTTAATACATTTCTATTCCTATTAAAGATTGTATGTAAGTTCTGTTAGGATACATTTTAATGGATCCCTTTGTCTTATAAACTGATCCTTACTTTAAGTTCTTGCTGACATAGTTTATTTCCTACATTAGCTTAGCATATTCGTTGACTTCTTAATTTACCAGTCAACACACTTAAGCCAAATTAGTGCATTGCGATAATTCTTGATACCATTAAGGACACTAAAAATATTATCTCTGATGTGCATCATACCAATAAAATTTTTTTTCGTTTTAGCGCTTTAAGAATATAAAGTTTTTTTTTAAATCTTTCAGTATTAGTGTTTCATTTCATATATATTTTGTATAACTAATGTCACAGTAATTTATTGTTTCCTTTTATTTTTATGTTATGTAAATTCTTTTTTACTGATATAAGCACTACATTTTATTTTCAAAATCACTCGGCTTAACGAATCAGTTTTAATATAACTTTGACATAATCAAAGTTATATGGCATTTACTCTCAAAGCGCAAGTTAAATCCTTTAATGGCTTTGCGCATTTTGATTCTAGCTATGCAGCCGGATGCATATGCTTAACACTCAATAAATCGATTGCAGTTGAATGATTTAATCAGTGAATTTTTTTATGTGGTACTTAAAACTTATATACTTTCGACCTTTTATGGCAAAACTCATAAAAATCATGCACACGTTTTTATTTAATTATAAAAGCATCTAAGTATAATAGCTTTAATTTGCTTTATGAATATACAAACATAAAGTTAAGTGAAAACATATTTAAATAGCTTTTTGGAATTTGTTATTTATTTAGCACATTTCGAGAGATTCGCAAAGTTAGAAACCAATAATGACTTAAAAAATTAAACGACTTTAAGTACACAAAGACAAAAACAACTTAATAGAAATATTAAAAAATTTGCATTTAAAAAGATAATCAATTGTGTGACAAGACTAGCTTTACCACCAGCCACTGCTGCCGCCACTATAACCACCCCAGCCGCCTCCAACGCCGCTTCCCCAGCCACTGTTCCAGCCACCACCATAACCTCCACCATGACCACCATAACCTCCGCTGCTAACGCGCACCACTTTAACTACTTTGGGCACTGAATAACTACTGCCACCATAACCACCATAACCACCCCAACCGCCACCATAGCCGCCACCACCATAGCCGCCACCGCCATAGCCGCCACTCCAACCGCCCAAGCCAGAACCACTCCAACCAGAGCCACCGCCAATGTATCCAGCTGATGCAACAGCAACGCAGATTACGCACAACACAAACAGGACTTTCATTTTCTGTGGCTTGCTTATCTAGTTGGCCCGCAAAATAATTAATTAAATTTAGTTAAGCACTTGAGGTATGAATTTCAAACTCGTAACTGATATCGAAATCTAAGCAACGCCCGTATTTATACAATACTTAAAAACGTCACAAGCCGACAAGCCGAAAAGAATAAAGTAAATTGTTAACTATTAAAAGTAAACAGACGGACGACGGATGAGAGCATGGCAAACTGTCGTAAAACGCCGAGCGCGTCGGCCACCGAAAAGCAGAGAAGGTGTGCACGCTGCGATCTAGAATATATCACGGTCAACCGCTAGTTGCTTAAATAAGTGTATCTTCTGCTCCAACTTTTACGGGCACTACCGCTGCCTGAGCCATCATCTCAGCTACTGTTGTGAATGCGTTTACGACGGACGCGGACGCGGACGTGGACGCGTACTCACACTTAAGCTGCACTGCGTCAACAAAATTTATTAACGTGACACTCGAATTCATCATAACGCAATCCGCTTGCACTGGCTGCCGCTTGTAATACTGGCCTGGCTTACAAAGTACACAACCGCAAAACACAAGATACAAATTGCAAAAAAAAAAAGAAAACAGAATGTTTAATTAAAAATAAACAAACACACAATATGTAGTAAAAATAAAATTAAGTCAAAAATAGTTGCAAACTGAACATTCATGTTAATCCATTACTTTTTTCTGCTCGCAATTCGTTTGGGATTTACAATTTTCCGCTTCAGTCGCAGTTTCTGCCTACGAACGAGTCAAGTTAAATGTAGGAATCGCATCTTTGAGGTCGTTTGCTTTCAATGCGGTTCGAAGGTATGCTTTGCAGATACTTTGCAAACCATCAGAAACTTACTTCTTTGTTATGAATCATCACTTTTACTGCCGTACAATTTTAATTAAGCAATAAACAGATTCATAGTCGTCGTACTCATCACTCTTTTCGGTATCCAAACATTATCTGTAGATTTTTAATTGCGTGCGTTTTCGGAGCACATAGCAAGCAGAAAACCCACAATTCATGTTGGAAACTAATATATATTTTTTAACTTTTAAATTAAAAATACTTCAAATAATTTATTTTAATATAAAATAAATCATCAATGCATTTGTTTGTTATGCAAAAATTTTCACTTAAAATATTTATGCCTCCCTCCCACATAACACCCATAAGTGGGGAACGCGTAAGCTTAACTATGGTTCCTTCTTAAAAAGAAAATACTATATTTTTTTAGTTTTTTATTAATACCATTTATATTATTAATTATTTATTGCATTTCGAACTAAATTAAAATCAAGATAAATAATTCCAGTTTTTGAAATAAATACTCAAGGCGCCGAAAAGTTGCTTATTTGTCTCTCATTAGAGGTAAACATTTTTAAAACTTGAGTTATTTATAGTTTATATTTAATTCATATAACATACTATTTATAGATTTAAAACCACAAATAATTTTGTGCATATAATATTAGAATTATTAAATACACACACATAAAATTGTAAATATTAAATACACAACTTCAGCCGTAATTTTTTCTTTCAGAGTTGTAAAAAAACAGCACTAAGTCTAGTTGAAAAAATTAAATTAAAAAAATTAGTTAATTTAAATAAAGGAAAACAAAATGATTATAAGAAAATCAATGGTAAACATTTTTATCTTATATATTTAAATTAATAAATTTATCCATGTGTTCGAATCCTGGTACTTGCAGTCGCAAAAATAATTATTTACAAATAATTATATACAAGAATTATTTTCAAGACCACTGATGATGGGTACTTGGCAATACTTGAAACAGCTGTATCAATCAATCAATCAATCCAGTACGTTCCCAGGGGAACATTGGGCCATGTGGTTACAGTTGTACCTATCGCATTGATTCTGTTTGAACGTGAGTTTCGCACCTTCAAATCCGTTGTGCGTGCTGCCGAAGCAGGTGGATTCGCCGTATCAGTACGGGTACCACTTGGAGACTGTATTATCATCGGATTTTGACTCATGTTTTATCCAGAAAAGTAAAAGGGAACAAAGCCCTGACGATGGGTTACAAGCGCAATGTCAGTCCTGTAAGCTTTGTACGTAGTGACAGGTCACTTTTAAATAGGTCGCACCTAACCTGGAGAACAGACGCCTTTTGCAGCCGCTGAATATGAGCACCGACGCTACGTTGAGGAATGCGTTTAGCTTCATTACTCCTCATTCGACCTTACGGGCAAGGGAGGCCCTACCAGTAGCAAGCTACCGCCGGCATCGCTCGAAGATTCATCGTAACTACTGAGCCTCCTCACCACGTCAAGGTGGCAATCCCCGAGAAGGCATGGTCAGACAAAAATTCAATTAATTAAACTAATATAAAAAATAAAATTTATTCATTCATTATGAATGAATAAATATGAATCGCTTAATGCTTAATTTACTTAGTAAAAAATAATTTCCGTTCCTGAAATTTATAGATAACTTCGTACATTTTACGTTCAACATAATTAGTCTAATAAGCAAGCAATTTGAGCAGTTATTAATTATATGTATGTTGATCCTTTTTTTTTTACTCTTTGATAGCTGGGGGTACTACAGGGTCCCACCCATCTCATTGACTGATTTATGAATTGCCTATTAGCTTCATGATTATTCAGTGATTGATCTAAGGTCTGCGTACCTCCCCGTGCGGAGCGTGATTACTTTAAGATTAGATAGTGGTAAGTAGGATAGCCTGCCAATTTTTGCATATAACTTCAGGGCTCTGTCCCTTATGTATTTTTTGATCGCGTCTATTCTAAGGTCTCTTAGCATGTCGTTTGTGCGGATGTACCAAGGCACTTTGAAGAGCCTTCGGAGAGCCTGACTTTGAGCGACTTGTAGCTTTTGTATAGTAGAATCGGCAGCTTTGCTATAGGCACTAATTTTACACTTGATTCAAGACCATCAACAAGCCAAAGAAATATGCGTATCGAAGAGATTATGATGTCGTGCTGCTGTAACATGAAGTGTTGAAGAAGACACCGAAATGCCGAGTCGTTACCGTTTGGAATATTTTACCTAAGGATTTTAGCTTACGGGCATATAAAATACAGCTCGTGTAAGAATTAAAGCCAAAAGAACGTTTGCGTCTCAGTTTTTCTGATTGAGTTCATTTAAAACTGGCCGAAATTGAGCATTTTTATCGAAGAATTCTTTTTAGTGATCAAGCTCATTTCGAATTAAATAGCTAGGTCAATAAGCAAAATTGTCATATATTGAGCAAAAGTAATCCTCAAACCATTTACAAATCACTATGTCACCTATTAAAATTGACTTTTTGTGTGGTTTACATGCTGGCGGCATTATCATTACTTATGTAAAATGAGGTAGAAGCTGCCAGCGCTCGTACTTGGAACTTTTGAACCCTTGGTTTTCCCTACAATACTCCAAGAGTATGCTTAGTATATTTAACATGCAACTATATAGCAGCTATTGATATCCAACCCTATCAAAGTACTTCTTAACGCATTAAGACAAAATAATTTTATAGATTCTCTGCATTTCAAGAAACTTATAGGATTTACTAAAATATATTGATTAGGTTTTCAAGAAAATTTGCCTTTCTGAGACAAATATCTTTCGAAACGAATATTTAGAGGTTAGTCAAAAAAATTAGTGAATTTACTCAATCTCATACAGATTTCTTTTGAGAGGATTTTAATGTTAGGTTTTGAAATCTACTATCTTTCACTATTAGGAAACGAATTTCCAGAGCTGTCAAAAGTCTTTTCTTACATTCTTTTTTTAAAAAAGCGAGACACCTCTCTGTAATTAGCAGTAGAAGTAGTTGTTAAATTTATTAAATGGATATGATTCGGAAATAGCAAACGTGTCAACGTTTTGAACTCCTCTCAAAAATATTCTGAATAAATATTAAATAAATATCACACGTATAATTAATTAATTATTATTCGAATAAGAGAAATTATTCGAAGACTTTTACATATAAGAATGTGAAAAAAGTATCTACTAAATTTAATCTTCTTCTTCTTTAATATAGGATTAAATCCTGCTTTGTATTTTTATCCGAGGCAATTGTTGTTCTTCTTGCATATATTTAACTTCAGATATATAGATTGCTGGTCTCGTAAGATTTTTGGTCCTCTACTTTATCATGACATAGATATAATTCAGAGCATTAACATTCAGCGGCTTCGCTGGCTTGGTCATATCGTGAGAATGGATGAAGATGCTTCCGCGAAAAAGGCATTTGAAGCAGTAGTTGGAGGAATATGACGAAAAGGTAGATCCTGTTTCCGGTGAAGTGATCAGGTTGAGAGAGCACTAACCGGACTTGATGTACCGGCTATTTACATTTGCAAATAACAACAACTTTGATTTTGACGAGCCCCTGATTTTCTGCATAACATGACCCTAAGAATATGTTTCGTTCAATTATCGATTAAAGGGTCGCTATTTTGATTTAAGTTGAAATAATGCCAAGACCCACTGTTAATATTTCAGGGAATCAAAAAAATTATTCTTCTGATGACAGTGATAAGAAATCTTAACTTGAGTATATATAAAAGTTATTACATATTCAGTAGCTTTTAGAATAAATGAATATGATCTGAATGCAGATGAAATTTGTTCTGTCATAATTCCAGATATTGTCATATACGATACTTAATAAAGATTTTCTTTTAATAGCAACCCTGAATTGAAGATAATTCTGGCGCGCTCTGCACAATATTGTACTTTGTTATTTAAATGCTATTGTTTTTGAAAATACTCGTACTCGAATTTACAAAAATATGAAAACAAATAAACATTGAGCAAATCTTCTTACTGCCTCCCACAAAATGGGGGTCATTCATGTTTATGCCTCATTCACTTGAATTTATTTATTTAGGCCCCAAACGTAATGAAACGCAGCGGATGTTGTGGCTTCGTTCAGATACATTGTTTTTGCTATTTTTTCTGCTATTTTTGTTGGATTATAATTTTTTCTATTAAATTTGAATTTTTATGTATTAATTAAATTTAATTGAACCGCTTATTTTAGCTGTCGTTGCTTGGTGTTTAGACATGTTTATGTGATAACTAACGCGCGATGTTACAGAATAAAAAAGTAGCAGGCAAAAATGATAAGCCCATTCTCACTTACAAGTACTGAGTACTTCAGAATATTTGGTTGAATGAGAAATTTTAAAAAACTGTTAAAATCATTTATATTTTGTTATAAATTGTTTATATACAACTTTAATTTACTTATATTTAGTACGAATTTATTAATATATAGTTTTACGTATTCGTAACAGGGATGATATTCAAAGAAGATCTTTGATTAGAAGCGGGTCATTTAAATTTTACAGTGCAGATTTAATGCAGTTTTAAAGATACGATTAATAGATTTAAGGAAAAAAACACTTTTATTCTGAATTGCTGCACCGTCATTATATTTCTTTTACATACTTAGATAGCTAAATTTTGAAGAGCTTTATTCAAGAATTTAATGCTATATGCGAGCACTTTTAAATTAAATGCTAAATAATTGTTAAATAATTAAAACAGTTAAGCCTCTGCTAACCATATTTGTGTTTAGATTGGAATTAGTGCTGACTTTGAATTATAGGTCCAATAAGTAAAAAAATATGCAACAATTGATAAGAGAGTGATGTATCTCTTAATTTTAATTCCGTGTGATAATCAGTTTCTTTCTTGTCACATGATGTCTTTATGTTCTAGCAAGTGATTTAAGTAATAACAATTTTCTTACATTTCTTTCTACTCTTCAATCTATTGCTCATAAAAAATTT
>NC_051846.1:179631012-179671748 GCF_002237135.1 Teleopsis dalmanni
ATTCATTTCATATTCTCTTTGAAAATTTCAACATTTTTTAAAGATATTCGTTTATTTAAATTAATAATAAATAAGTCAAAATTTGGTACAATTTATGAATATCCACAGCTATAAAACAATAAAATTATATCGCTGGATTTTGTATACAAATTTTATGGATAAAAACACTATTAAATCGTTAAGTACAATTTAAGCGAAAAAATAATTAGTTGTAGTACTCAAAACAGCTGTATTGTCAGCCAAAAACTTAATTTATGAAGAATAATAAAAATTTTTGTTGTTGCAATTACCTACTGTTGGATAAAAACCTCTCTATTGAAATCAATTCTTTATACTAAGAATTTAATTTCTTTTGTCAAAACAAACGTTGAAATTCAATTCTATAATTATCTGGTGAATAGTCGTTGTTTCAGTAAATTATTTGCAATAAAATTATTTATTATTATTTTCAAGATTTATGGTAAATATATAAGTAAGGCATTATTTATTAAAATTAATGTATTCAGATTTATTTATTTATTTACACACGATTGTCAACTAATTCATTTAATATCAAAAGCAAATATTAAAAAAAATTTTATCCAAAGTAAAAAAAGTATTTTGATAATTATTTTCCCCATGCTTTAGCACTTGCACTGCTGGAGGCGCTTGCATAAGCTCCAGAACCGTAGCCACCACCACCGCCACCATGGCCTCCACCACCACCACCACATGTATTACAACCGCCACCACCACCACCAAAGCCAGGTTTGCCACCCCAACCACCTCCACCGCCACCATATCCGGAACTAGCTGAGCTGAAACTGCTACTACTGGCGCTACCATAACCACCGCCACCACCACCTCCAAAACCACCAGGATGACCACCGCCAAAACCGCCACCTCCTTGACCACCATGACCTCCACCACCAAAACCGCCACCACCAAATCCACCACCGCCAAATCCGCCACCTCCTTTTTGAACTTTCACAACTGTTACACTTGGCAGACTAAATCCACCGCCTCCAAAACCACCATGACCACCACCACCACCATAGTTACCACCACCACCACCACCACAGCCACCTCCACAGCCTCCGCCACCTCCACCGTATCCAGCAAATAATCTATGGAATGTAGGCGTGGAGCTACATACTCCAAAGAGCAGCACAATTAAGGCAAAATGTTTCATATTTGTTTTTCAATCTTGCAACAGTTATTTATTTTTTTAGAGAATTTATAGGCTTAATTTAATATCGTTTGATTTCTATATTTACACAACCTTCCGATTTGAAATTTATTAAACAACTAATTCCTGTAGATGTAATTTCAAATAGTTTTATACTTGCAGTTTTAACGAAATTAATTCTGGGCATGTACTCTTTACTCCTCTGCCTATGAAATTATCGAAGACATGAATGTATTTAGTATGCCAAGCGTGCATTTGTTCCTATGGGTGATTTGTGTTGGCTACAGATTGTTGAAGAGCTGATGCGTCATAACACATACATTTAAAATTCACATCCTATTTCAAATAAAGAAACTCTCTTAGAGTTGATAATATTTCATAATGAAACCGAATTCGCAAAGGAGCTACAATACCGAATTTATTAAAGAAATACTGAGACAGCACAGTATATATCAATATATGTATCTTTACATATATTTTTATATATATGTATATATTTTTTTTTTTCTAGTTATTTAAAAGTTCTAAAAAATATATTTTACATAGTTTCAATTCACTGTAATGAGTTTTATCAATAATATTAATACATAATAGCATTGACTGCAATGCTTTCTGCCCTTTTCCATTTTAGTTGTAATTTAGTCTATACGTATATTTACAGAAGTTAGGCCTAGATTAGACAGATAATTTAATTAATTTCAAATAGCATCGTTGCGGGCTTAGTTCGATTAAGATAAAGTGCACCAAAACACACTACAACAGAAATAATAGTGGGTTGTAATATCACTAATAATTGTTGTTCATTCGTAAAACCAGAAGAAACACAAAAAAAACAAGTAATAAAAATAAATACTCTATGTAATATAAAATGAACTCCTCTAATAATACTAGTGTAATCTAATACTAGTCTTGAAGGATGACAACTGTCATGTTGGTAAGAAGATAATTTCAAATCTTGTATTAGCCAATGATGGGCCTTGACAAATAGAATTAAACACGGTCTTCTCATTCTCTATAACACTGCAAATGGAACACAGTTCCAAAAGTTTTTAATACACACTAACTAATTAGCATCCTTACCATAGAACTGAATTGGATCCGATTTTGTTAAGTTGTTCAATTCCTTGTACAATTCGACTAGACATTGACAATAAGTTTCTTTCAATTTTAAAATAATTTAGTAAGGACTGATGTTTAGACACAATATCAAGACAAGATACAATTTACACATCGCTTAAATATATAAAAACCTAGGCAATGTAATGTTTAATGTTATTATTATTGTTGGGGAATGTGGCAATGCGATTGTTGGGTCTATCGTGCCTCGCTCTGGGTTTAGAGTAGGTCTCTAAGGCTTGTTGTGTCAATAAAAATAGTATACAACCTACTTTACAGAGTTTTATTGCCTGTGCCGTAAGAATATAAATTCCCAGGAGCCAACCTCTTTTTCTTTTCGCAGAATCTACAGTTTGCATCCGTATATACACCCATAATGTCTAATAAGTTTGTTGAGTATTAAACGGTATTTAAATAAGTAAATTTGTTGAAGGTAGATTTTATTTGTCGAATGTGACGCGTCTTATGACGAAAAGAAAACTGGAAGGGTTCGAACAGTAATGAAGAAAGAACAACTACAAAAATTTGATTATTTTAATAAAATTTGGCTGACTATATAACGCTGTTTCGAGTATTGTCAAGTAAATTTGTTTGTTTAGGTATACATACATACATACACTATGTGCAAAAAAGTGTACGAAAAAAAATACTTTCAGGAATATTAGTAGAACCCAATAATTTCAGTTAAAAAGCATAGGAACATGCAATCTCCAGAGATACAAAATACTTAACGATGATTCTTCATTATGTAGTAGCCCAAAATTCTAGTCATTCTTCAATAGATTCGTAATCGACACTAGCCTTTATAGACGGGTGGCCTTAAATCTAAAACTCGATAATGTTCTGATTGAATACGCTAATATCTACTAGTTGTCTACTAGTTACTACTTACTATCTACTAATTCCGATAATACTAACCACAACTGTAGTGCCTATTGCCTATTGCCTTTTGCATTTTACCATTACTATTTTCTCATGTATTTTTTATAAAACCCTACTTACTTTATTCTAATACGATTGTAATTTATTAAATATATTATAAAGCGGAAAATCCATAAATATCGTTGAGAAATATCTGCATTTTTGTCATTCGTTAAAATGCAAACTGAAAAACTATTTACACTATTATAAGCAATTAAAAAGATACTTTTACAACAATTAAAATAATTTACTCAAAATAATCACATCTGCGGTTAGAGAACCGACGTTATTTAAATATTAATGCGATTATGTTTGCAAAGAAAATATTAATACATTCACAAACAAGTGTTAACTGATTCTACAGATATTAACTACTTTCCTTTTCATTGATAAAATTGAATAAATAGAGTAATTTCTATTTATAATCAGCAAAAATTAAAATATCTTCTATTACGATAGATATTTTGACGTCATATTCCATTGTCTCTATATAGAGATTAATTACAGAGATCCGTGTTAATGTGGGAGTCTGGTTTGTATGCCATTTCTAGTTTAAGGGGGATTTACTCTTTTCATTGTATGCGAATTCTAATAGTTAGTCTATAGGAACTAATCAAAGATAAGCAGAGCTCCATTGATTTCAGTACAGTACAGTAAACAAATATAAGATAAAAAATTTTTTAATGCAAGTGCTCATCAATTTCACGATAATTATTTGTAAGATACGTGTGTGAATTTTAAACTCTAAATTAATTGTTAAATAATTTTATATAGTTAAATCATACAATACTGTTGTATTGTGACGTACGTTTTTTATAATTTATTTAAATATTATTATTACTATTTATTAGTTTTACATGTAAACTCGGTAAGTAAAATTTGTTTCTTGATAATTTTGATAACAAAAGTTCTGTTTTTAGAAAAACAAAGAAAAAATTACTTTTTTGAATAGTTTTTAAAAAGCACCGGAATGTGGCAATTAATAATTAACAAATTTAATTATTTTAATTTAAGTCTATAGTATTAGACAGCACTTCTGTTATTAATTTTTCAATGATAAATAGTTCCACAAATTCCTGAAACATTAATAATCGACAGGGAATCACTAAGAAACAATCACTAAGAAGAAACTGTTAAGATGTAAACATCCCTGATACATTAGTTTTGTTAGGAATTATGTCGTTTAAAATTTAGGAAGTTTACTATGTCGGCGTTTAGAGCGGCCCATTTAAACGTCATACGATAAACATTTAAAAGAAAAAAATTCGTTATATGTAGTGTAAAATGGTTCGATATATTTAAGAGTTAGTTTTGAATCCCAAGACATCACTACATACAAAAACAATATTAAAAAATAAAAATGCAAGGATATCATCTTACAAATCTGAACCCCTTCCCTTTCGAAGGTCATCGCTAGTAATCGTCTATATTTTCAATATCGTACCTTTTTTATTATGATTAGTTTCGCAATGATATAGGTATAATGACATAGGTATATACATGTATATATATATTAGAACAGTTTTCATCTTTATATTATGCTTTGTTTTCATCTCTTACGGACACCGTAAGAGATGTCCGTTTCTGGACTCAGCGACCACATCTATGATGTAGTAAAAGTAGTCAAAGACTTTAACACATGTATCTAAATAATATAATCAAAAAGTGGTTTCAAATCTAAAGTTACTTTCAGATAGTTCAAAAGAAAATGTTTAAATATTCCATAATAACATCTGTTGGATTTCAAAATAAATTTTAACGAATATATTCTTTCATACATATACCTTTTATTTTCATTACTTTCAATATTAATTTATTCATTTATCTATTTGTTTGTTCGTTCATTATACTAAGTAAGTAAGTATGAATATTTGCTAAAGATCAACCGATGTATTTTATTGCAGCAGGTAGTTTAAAAAGTATATTAGCATATGAAATAGTTTCTCATTTAAATTAGTAGGTGGGAACTCTAAATTTCAATTCAATCTATTCACCACTAATTAAGTAGAGAGATTAAGATTTTTCAGTTATTTTGCAAATGATCAGATTTCAATTACAAAGAAAAAATATGAATTAACATCTGTAACTTTCATTAATTAATGTAATTAAATATTAAAAATAATAATAGACTGTAATTATATAGCATTTGATGGGGTGCGTTCTACACTACGAGCACCACATTTTGATTAGGTTTTGTTGAGCAAATAATAAATATTTTTTGTTGTTAAAAAATAATTATATTCCTACAAATTTTATTTAATTTAATGCTTTGGTTTTTTTGATATAAAAATTTGAATTGAAATTTGATTAATGAATGTAAGTAAAAGATTTGTCAATTAAATTGGGTTTGCTTGTGACAATGGAGTTTACTGTCCAAATATTCCTATATAAATATTTCAATATCCGCACTACATTGTTCTGGTTTATCTAGTAACCTCATCTCCTTTGTTTTTTTCCTTATCTTTTCTACTTTTCTCACTCTTGCATGATTATCACAACATGCACCCATGTTGTTTAGTATAGATGTCATTTCACTTCTTTAGTAATCTCATCTTCGCGACTCTCTTTTACCTTTTTTGCTTTCCTCACTCTTTTATGATTTCTTGAAAATATTATATGATTCACACTCTGTAGTTTAAATGTCAATACTGAGAAAGATTAAAGGAAGGATTGAATCTCCTCTTCTCTTTTCGGAATTGTGAGGAGGAAGACGATGAAAGTGCCTCTCATTTCCTTTGTTTTTGTCCAGCACATACACAACGGCGTCTCACTATTTTAGGGGCACCATTCTTTGAGGATCTTGTACAACAAAAAAACCTTCAAGTAAATAGTATTTCAAGCTTCGCTTAAGGTTTCAGGTGGCTTTATCTTTGATGTTTTCCATTACACGGTAGCACAATTGGCCAATAGCCCTAAATGGATCCGGGGAATCCTACCTAGCACAGATAGGATTACAAATAATAATCAGTCAAAGATACTTGTTCACAAAATATAAAAACACTAGCAAAGGGAGTAGTTTGGACTCCAGAACTTAGAAAACGTGTAGACTAAATAATTAATATTTTTTCAGGGTTCTTTAAAAATTACACAATAATCAATTAAATAATACATACCTTCAACATTGTAAGAATACCATACAAACTATAACTTCATAAAATATAAATCTTAAATATTTCATTGCCTTACATACTGTAGTAGATATAGACCGCCTAAAACCTTTCTTTGTGAATTTTGAACATTGGAGAAAACAGTATTATATAATGAATTTGATAGTGTTGATTATAATTAATGCGTCTCCAAACTAGAGTAATCTATTTCAATGAACGAAACTAACTTATAAATCCGTTGAATACATTTATTTAAAGCACATCTAAAATTCAGAAATCCATTTAGATTTGCAGATCTTTATTATATTACAAACCTTCTTATTATATATTATGCTTACAAAATCTTCATGTTCCCATATATACATATTATAGGATTGTTGTTTTAATGATCAAAATGTCTAAACAAACAAATAATTTTTCAACTTTTATAGTTGGTGTGTTAAATATGTGGGTCTGGAAAATGTAACTACTAAAAGATATTAAATACAATAGTATGCTTTGAAATAGATGTCATAATATGAATATATGAGATCATATACATATATTAACTCATGAAATATTTTATTTAATAAAAAAAAAAAAATATTTCGATTCGGTTTGCATTATATTAAATTATTTTCCTAAATTAAAGCTTGACTTATGCCTTTGCCAATTCCTTGGCGCGATGTTTGTGACGCACTTCTAGGTAAGATACAAAAATTTATAAAAATTTGAAACAAAAAATATGCACAAAAATAATATTAAATATTTTTAGCGACTGTTACTATATATGTACTTGAGTTCCTTATAGTAAGTGGTATACCTCCTTTCTTGCCAGATATATACTTTGATGTGCAGCAAATATTTAATACCACATTTGGTAAGCATAAAAAATAATATTTGTTAATAGAAAATATATTTAAATCCCAAATATTTGTAAATTATAATATGATTACTTTCATTCAAATTACAAGCATTGGTCAGACATTAATTTCTGATGCATCTCTCGAGGTCATTTAAGTTCGAAAGGAAGCGCTTATACAGCAAGAATGTATGAAGTTAAGCGGATTTGATAAGAATTAATGCTGCCACAGCCTATGGATCTGTTTGTGGAAGTCAGAAAGTTGCTAAGTTAAAGGAAAAGATAAGATATGTCGCAAAATAAATAAGAGAGGCTGCAAGCAGTATTCAAATATTTCAGTTTTGACTAATAATTATCAATAAAAAAATGAGAAAATAAATTTTATGTAGATTTTTAGTACTTTAATGAATATAATTTAATTATAACAAATTAAAGAAGAAAATTTGTTGTGAAGACTTTAAAATTTTAGAAATGAAACAGAAGTAAGAAAGAAAACAAATTTTTTTTTTGTGGTGAGGTGTTAGAATGCTTTAAATGCACCCCGAAACCGCTTTTGCATTATTTCAGGGAGGGTCTCTTTTATCTTGGTATTACAAGCCAGACCTCAAATTTTTCAACCCAATTTTTGCTGTTTTTCCTAGTTTCTAGTTAATGTTTTCTCCTTTTTAGATCTAATTTCGGCGTTTGAAGCAAATATGACTCTATCGTTCGCCAGTTTTCAGGGTTCGCTTTTATCTCTTCCATTATTTTTCCGGAACTTACTGGTCCAATCTGAGTATCATCTGTTCACTAAATGTGACCCACAGATTGCACTAAAAGAAAGTGTGTTCTGGATTTTTAATATATTTCTCATATATTCTGGATTTCTACGGTCATATATCTATCCATCTATCCATATAGCTGTTTGTGATTTGGCAATCAATGCAGAAACTACAACGTGGTCATTATCTGAGCAAGTTGATTAAAATTTGATACTGACAGCTATTATAAATGCGTTCCCTTCAAGTCCATAATAAATAAACTTTCAACCCCATTTAATGACCAAGTTGTAGTTTGTACATTGATTGCCAAAACCCACAGATGGACAGATATATGACCGTAGAAGAAAGAAATCATTGTATTTATTAGTCTTGTCATGCTGATGAAAAATATGGATTAGAATTTTTCCGTCGTTTCTTTCACTTGTTAACAAATATCTTGACTAATCATAATCTACTTTAGTAATTGGGAAGATATGCTTAGTATGTACATAGATGCTCAAACAATTATTGGCTTAATACATAATCGTATGTCTGACTATTAAATTTGTTAACTTCGAGTTGATGAATACTAGAATTTGATTATCATTTACTCAGGTTTTTTTTATAAATATGTATGCAAGAACATTTCTAAAAGACCAGTGTTTTATATATATCATATAAATTCTTTATTTGAACTTTTACAAAAGTTCTTTAACCTTTGTAATAACTTTTGTTAAAAATTAAATAAAATTCTTTTTTTTTTGGAATAGTTTATATCAGAACTAGTTTAATAAAATATATGTGAATATAAAGAATATATATTATTTACTACGATTTAAACACACACTGAAAACAACACAAAGCAGATTATATTTATTATGATTAAACCATTTCTACTAAACTCAGTTAAACGCCTCAAGGAGAGATTTCTCGAGTCCAGATACTACATAGGATAGCACCGGTGATATAAATTGAAAGCCACATCTTGGTGGTATTGAGTTTTAAGAATTGATTTGAAGTTTTCTATGAAATAATTTACAGTTAATATTTTTTTGTTGAATATTATTATATTAGTAACTTGAACTTACGAATTTGGGCATCTTACTTCCGTTTACACTTGCTGGGTTTTACTGAATGTATATTATTTAAATATTATTTATTTTATATACACCGAAGATTATTTTCTATGAAAATTATTTCATTTAGTAAAATAAGATACTGAAACTAATTTAGTTAGAAATTTTTTCCAGTACGTAGTTTTGATTTAGTTTTTAATTACATTCTTAAATAAAAATAATTAATATTACTTTAAGTATCAGTAAAATTCAATTTCAATCTATTTTAATGATTCATTAAAAGTTCGCTGTTCAATAAATGAATTACCCAGTTAATTAAATAGATGCTTTGTATAACTTTAAAGATAAATATTTCATTCATACACATCATAGCAGAAGATAGTGCTCCTTGAGTTACGATAAATTATTATCTTATTATTAATCAATAATCACGATAACCAAATTGACATCGAGGCAGATAAATGAGTAGTTGCAGATTTTTTTATAAATAAAAGTGCAATCGTTGTTACTTAAATCCATGGTAACAGTGAAGAACTGTGTCAAGTAATAATTTACTAAAATCCTGGAGACCTATCAGTGCTGTCAATTGAATAAACAAATACGAATTTTTTGTTGATATTAAAAGCCTAAGGATAAGCGGAAACAGAATTTGGCCATTCAATTGAAAAAAAAATGTATTGACGCTTCTGCTGATTTTAAAACCCGAAGCTTTTTAAACGTTAGCGACTGCGTCCTGTTAGTTAGTTAGTTAAAAGTTAGCATAGATTATTCGATGCTATACTAGGTGTAAAAGCGGAAGAAACACCTCATGGACCATGAAGATGCTCTATACTGTCTTTCATTAAAGAAATCGAACTTGGAGAAACACTCTAGCCCGAGTAAGGGGCACAATAGATCTTTTAGGTCGGAGTGCACAATACTTTCTTTTAATAATAATAATATCACTATTATGCAAATTTTCTTTTTGTATACTTTAGTGAAATCACATTATTTTATTTTTATGGTGTACCAAATATTTTTATTTTTCTCCAAAACATCAATGAACGTATTTCTTTCTACGGCCCTCTAATCTGTGCGGTGATTTGTATTGGCCCGCGATTTCAACCTGGTCTGGAGAGCCATGATATAGAGCATAAGAATATTTTGTCTCTATCACCTCGTTCAGATAAACATAGTGTCGCCAAAAAGCAGAGTTGCTCATAAAGACAATCAAGAGTGTATTAATTTTGTTTCCAATGTATCCCTCATTGCTACTTATATAAATAAAGATACTACTATCATCATAAAACTGATCAACTGATCATGTTGATCGAGAAAATATATTATACAATGTGATTTGTTAAGTGATACAAAGACGTAACGTGACTAAACCAATTCGATCAATATGTCATCAAAAATATCATAAGGTCTACAATATCACTTTTATTTATACACAGACCGATAAATAGTTAGATGCGGCTACACCAATTTGCTTAAAATATATACCATGAGTATATATTGTCTATAAAGTGTCTTCACAGAGGCAGAAACACACTATGTATATTAGGAAATTTATTTGTCTGTGTCAGTGTTTTTGCAGAGTTTAATAGGTTAGAAGATTATATCATCTTGGACGGGCCTATTTTCTGTCTCTCTGCATACGGCACTGAAAATTATTTGGACAAATTCCTTATGAAATCATGTCGACGTGTTTTTTGCGGCGTTTGAAATAAATCATGAAACTGATATGACCTATTTTCATAATCACGTGAAAGGGATAAAACACTGATTCTCTATTAATATATGAGGAAAAGTAATGTGCTTTGTTAATATGCTCTTGATAAACTTCAATCAAATTACAGCTTTTTACTCAATCATGCGATCTAGATCCAGAGTTTCAAGTTGCCATTCATAACAATTTTATCTTATAAATCTTAAAGAGTAAATATAAATATCTAGGTTTTGGGTTATTGACTTTAACCATTGAATAATAATTAATAGAAACCATAAGAAAAGTTCAAGCATAATTAAGTAAACTAAAATAATGAAAATTTTGGGCAATTTTTGAATTTATCTAATAAGTTGATTGTTTGTATATATAAAATAAAGTTTGTATTTCTATTTAGAAAAAAATTTTAAAGTAGGTGAATTTGTCTATATTAAAAACAGCTTTCAATTTCTACATCAATTTTTTTAAATTTTTAATATATTCAACTTTTTGCATGACCATATTAAATTGTTCCACACATATATTAGCTATTAAGATATTCTTTATATAAATACTACATTATTTATACCAAATTATTATTATTATTTTTTGTGTTTTTATGTAAAAATTCGTTATATACGAGTATCGAACTCATTATGTATTCAAGACGCATATTAGATTCTGCGGTTTTTCTGAATGCGTTTACACTGTTTAGTATTGTTGAGATATGCGCGCACCACGCTGAGTAAGTCATTTAAGATATTAACATTTTTTCCATTAAATTATTTTGTTTACATATAAATTTAGCATAGAAAAATGAAAGAAAATAAACAATTGAGACATTTTTATATGTTTTGCATGATATGCTTTTATTGCTTACAGTAGGCATTAAGTCGTGATTGTATCTTACGGATATCGAAACTGACAAAAGCTTGAACTTTTTGACACCCCGCATAGCGTGCGACTAATTGTTCAACACAGAAACCTGCTTTGCAATTCAATTATTTTTTTAATTATGTCTACAGATACTTAACATTTAGAAGTGCTTGGTTTGCTTATTAAAATTGAGTTTGTTATTCCAGGTGATCATTACGACATCAAGAAGATTCTAACATATAAAAATCAATTACTCAGTGAGCAAAAATTTCCAACTGATCTAATCGTATTTTCCAGTTTGATTAAGTGGCATATGAAAAACATTGATATTCTTACAGTTTACCTTTAATAGGATGCGCCAAATAACAGAATATATTATAAATTTGTAACTAAAAATAAAATTAACAGCTGCTGACATCAATAGAATATATAATTAATTCGCAAATGAATGCAGTTGGATGACAATAATTAACAAACTTAATAATATTTGTATTCGCTTGGTAATAGGTTAGATAGAATTGATCGTAAAGTATACACAAGTTTATTGGTACGTAGCAATACTAAACAAACCTAGACGTCTATACAGATTTTTCGTATGCATCATGTAGCATGTAAACGCTTTTTGAGAACTCAGAGTATGATTGTATTTTCATTCTAGAGACGTATACCAAGGTCCTTTACTTTATCAGCAATGATGTGGATGTAGATTCGAAAGTATCTACTGATTTAAAAGGTATTGCAAATATCAGAATGTAAGTATTTAAATAAATTAATTATTTATTATTAATTTCAATTATATATTATTATTTTTAATTATAATTAACAATTATAATTATTTTTATAATTATAATATAAATTAGTAATTATAATTATCTTTTTGTGAAAATTTTTTAAACAGACGAGTAACGATTGCCGAGAGATCTTTTGCTATTTGTTTCATTCACAGGAGATACGAAGTTTCGACTTCATAGAAACGATTCTACTTGAGTCGCTTTGATAGATTCAAGTCTTCACTAGCATAGACTATCTAGACTTTGTTTCGAGTTCTTTAACTTTTCATATATATAGGTATAATAAAAAGAAATTTGCCACTGATTTCTGTAAAATAGGTGTTGTTGTTTTTGCTACTACTCTACTTGTACGTGTGTTATAGAAAGTGTAAAACCACCAGAGGCTGTTGTTTCGATTAATTCTATTCTCTCAGTGCACCTGCATTAGTGTTTATAGATAATACAAAATATCAGATTTATGTGGCAGTCGGTTAACCAGTTTATGCGGGTTTATTATGTTATTATTTTTAAGCACGGAGCCCTAACCCTATTATCAAAATTGGTTCTTTTGGGCTATGATAAAATACAAGCTATAAAGAGTGTCACATCGGTTTTTCAATTTTGTATTTCTACTATTACTTTTGTAGTTTTTAGAAATAAAAGTTTAATAAATAAGTAAATAAAAGAAATTGAATCAACATATAAATATTCTTAATGTCCAGTACTTAAATGGATTTATGATTAATATCGCTGAAGATATTAATGGATCTATAGGTGTGGAACTTTTTATAACTATATTTGCCTCTTAGAGAATGGTACCGATATTCAATTCGTCACTTCACATGGAAAAGTGTCTCAACCAAATTCGAATAGAGTTAACTGCAAGTTTTTTCAGTTACGTTCTATTACTCTATTATTAGGCGTAGAACCAAAAGAGAAGAAATGTTGAGTTTGAACCAGGGGTCGCATACTAACATATTAATTATTATTTAATGACACATATTTTAGTTTTAAAAATGAAATATTTTTGAAATGCTTTCGATTTTCTTCCCCTTCATTTAGATAGATTGACATTGAAATTCATTATCGGAATATTAATATAATTCATTGTAATTATAAATTTGATCACGTTCTTAATGTCTTCATTTTGATGTCATCAATAATTGAAAAAGTTGTTAATATTAAAATGATATGTTTTATCGCGGGTTTTTTGAATCATTTATTCATTTTGATTTATTTATATTTTTGGAAAGCTAGACATAATATTTATTACAATTACAAAGTACGAAAATTAATATAGATTATCTTCATCAAAGTAGTCAACGTACATATTTGAAGATTAATAAAGCAATTTTATGAAATTTTTGTTCAAATTTATAGTGTTAGTTCCTTATGGCATTGTAAATTTTATATTACTCTCGTATTTACCATATATTATATTTAATTTTAATGTCAATAAGATAATATTGACTATTTTTAATTTAACAACTTTCTGCTATTTAATAGAAAGGTTTCGAACAGTAGTAAACTACAGTAACAAAAATTATTTTCATATTATTTTAATTAATTGAACTTTTGGCTAACCATATCGCTATTTGGGGTATTACCAAATAGCCATTAGCAGTGGTTTTGAAATTATTTCTATATTCAATTAATTGTAAATAATTTTTTAATACCGCAAGTACTAGGAGTTGAACTCGGGTTCTGCCAAATTTGAAGCTCAGAGTCTGCGTTCATTAGCCACTGACACAAAGTTGTACTTGACTTGTATGTTCGCACTTTTTTTTGGAATTTTGGTGATTTGCTGTGAAAATTTATTAACAAACTCCCTAGCTGTGTTATATATTATAATAAAATCATAAACCAGCTGTAAAATAATTGAATTAATTATATTAATTTTTAATTGTTAAATTTTAAACTCTTTATAATTACTTTCGTATGTATATGATTGTTTGAAGACTTTAGAATTCATTATTAGGGTTTATTAAAAATGGTCTGTTTTACTAAAAATGTGGACATCAGTTCTCCAATTTTTTTATACTTACTCATACTTATTTATTTTATTTTATCTTATATAATTTTCTTTAAAAGCATGTATTATGTTAATCAAACACATCAAACCAGTTACTCCTTTCAAATCAATAAAACAATATTAATCTAAAACAATAATGAAATTAATTAGCATTTTGCTTGATTAAAGATAATCATCCAAAAGTTGACAAAATAGTAAAAATAACAATTTACACTACGGAAACACATACCGGTTTTCGAACGGCGACAAAGAGTCTCTTCCATTGTTTAGCCCGTCAATGTGAAAAAACCTTGCAGTCGAAAAAAATATCCAATAAACCATGGCAGTGTTGACAACAAATTACGAGTAGTACGCGGCTTTATTAGTTGCAAAAACTGTGAAAACAATTTTTCATCTGAAATCTAAATTTTGAGCCTATAGGAAGCACGCAGCTGGTATCGTATCAAACGGTTTCAGTTGTCATGTTTGGTGCATTTTAGAGTGTCAATCAAAGTTTAAATCAAACTGAAAATATATTGTTTTAATTTGCAAATCAATTATTTTAATATGCAAATCGTTTGATATTTGTCATGTCAATATTTGCATATCAACAGATGCGGTGCGGATGCAAAGAAACGGGCCTCACAGCAACAAATGTCAAGTGCTCCTCACTGAAGGGCAAAATAATATTTAAAATTAATTGATTATTTTAAGTTATAATCAAACAAAATTATTAAATAAATTGCTTAAAGGTGAAGGTATTACTATAATTTTATATAAAAAAAAAAAACAAAATAATTTTAAAAGCTATAAATTTAGTCGGAATAAATGCTTATATATTTTTTTATTTAATTTTAATATAATTTTGTAGAATATTACCGAACAGAAGGGAAAAAAGTAAGCTATATTTGGACGCGATAGGTGGGGCTATTGTCGTAAATATACTATTTTTTTTATTACAATTGATTATTAACAATTGTTAGACTTATGGGTTGCTTAATGTAGGTGGTTATGTATATGTGTATCTGAGTGAAGCAAAAAGCCATTGATGTGAACAATTGTTTGGAAAAATAATTAATTTGTATGATTTTAATTAGTATGTTAATTAAACGCATTTTAAATATATAACAGAAAAATATAAAAAATTGTTGAAATTAAACCAATAAAGAAAAATAAATTTAATTTAATTGAAAATAATAAAATATTTTACAAAATTAAATTTATATTGCTATTTACAATAATGAATAATTGATTATTTTAAAATTAATTACTTTATAAAAACTTAATTATTTTACGGTTTGAACAAAAAGTATTGAGCGAAGATGATTTTAATTGTTTTACACTCTAAGTAGGTTGCCTCGCTTGCCTTGACAAATGTGTTTAAATTGCATTCCTCTTGATGAGTTCTCGCTGACACTTGGAATTACATTTAATTTTTTCTAAAACACTTCTAACAGCTGCTGTTATTATTTTAATGCACTGCACTATCATCAAACTTCATCAAAGTAATTACGGACATGCTTTATTAATAATTTTATTAAATTCAGTAAATGTTTAAGTCATTTATAAATAATAATGAAGAGTATCTTAAAGCAAAAATTTAAATAGAAACTCGTTTTTGACCAGCTTTGAAATTAAATAAAAAAACACGCCCCAAAAACGTTCAAAAAAGCAATTCTTTATAGTAATTTGTTTAGTATTATAAATTTTTACAAACATCTTTATATATACCTATGAAAAATAAATAGTTAAAATATTTATATATTATAATTTATTTTTTTCGGCAATTCAAAATTTATTCAATTTTTTTTAAGCAACAAACAGACACCCACAGTTTTCGTATTAGTCGCTTGATTTATAGGAAATTATTTTGTTTCGTCAAATTGACGTCCACTAAGTAAATATTTTGAACGATTTAAATAAGTTCAACGAACTTCAAAGTTTTTGTTATTATTAATATTATTTAGTCTTTGTACAACTTTAAATTGTTTTTATTATTTAAGTATTTTTAGTTGCAATATATATATATACTATTGTGAGAGATATGGAACAGAAAAATAAAAGTGGTATGAAATTCTCTTCTATTTTAATATAAACCGGTGTTTTATTGGACGCGATTTATTTTTATTAGTGATTTAATTCTGAATCTATTATTTGTTTTAGTTTCTTTAAATTTTTGGACTTAATAAAAATTAAAATTCTTTTTCTAATATTAATTTTTTTTTTTAAATTTTATATTGGAGTGTAAATAGTACTAATATAAGATTTTAGGTTTCTAAAAACAAGACCATATTAAAACTCATGTACAATACATAATACGAATAAATAAAAGTAAATAAATTAAAAATAATATCCTTAAATTTTCCAATATTTTTGACTTAAAAGATATTATGAAACTTTGGCTTTCGTTTTACACACCCACTTTGATGGCTGTTGGGTTGACTATTCTTTAAAAAAAAAACTTAAACAACTATGAAAAAAACTCTTAAATACGAGTTTCCAAATCCTTCAGATTAAATTTTTGAACTCTACAATTTAATATTTTTGATAAATTATACTAAACATCAATATGATGGTAGTGACTCAAGTACGGTTTTCGGTCAGTCGCAAAGTACGAGTTTCGCAGTTTCAAAAAATAATGTCCAAGACCACTGACAGTGCGTGTTTAAAAAAACTGTTATCAAACGTTCTTAACAACATATTTGGAAATCAGATAATATTTCGTACACAAAACATTTTCATGTACATTTATATATAGTGACATTAAATAATGGTGCAACCAAATTTTTATTAAAATCTGCAATTATTACTATATCATATTTTCATCCATAATTTTACAATTCGATAGTCCCGTTTTGATCATTAGGAGTTACAAAGTACGTGTTTAGAAACTTTATTGTATTAAATTTATAATCAACAATCTGTAATAAATGTACACAATATATGGAAATAAACTTTTTAATTAAATGAGAATTATAATTTTGATATGAAAGCAAATTCTACAGGGCAAATTTTTTCAAATATTCTATAAATTATATATATAATTATCACCTATATATTATAAGGTGAAATCTATAAAAACGAACTGAAAATTTTTATATTTAGATTTTTCAGCAAGAAAAAAAGCAATAAAAAGCATCTACGATTTCGTTATAACAACAAATACAAATATTAGATCTTATATTAAATTGAATACAATATTTTTACTTCGTTCTCTCTTTTATAGTTCTTTTGAGAAAGTTTTATTTTTAGTAATTCTATCAAGCACTTTTAACAAGTTTTATTCTTGTTAAAAGTTGAAATCAGTTAAGTTGAAAAACTGAAATACTTGAAAAGATAGAATTGCCTATAATTACTTGGCTGTAGCTATCACGCTCATTTTCAAAAAAATACGATCATATGAAATCTCCAGACTATATACTAATTAGTGTCGTTAAATGATTTTTCATGAATGTAATGATCTTTTAAATCAATGACGAAATTATGGCTAGTAAAGAGAAATCGTTAATCAAATACTGTTGTTGGAACACCTAATATGTGTGTGTTCTATAAATTATATGGTCCATAACTTAAAATCTCAAACTTTTAGCTAAATATATGATACCTTGGATGCCAAATCAAATGCACATAAATTACAGAAACAGCGATGTTGAATCCGTAACATAAGACATATAATCCTGTACAATATTCAATGAAAATTCTATTGAACTGACATTCTTATAAATGGACTTATTTTTAAGTATGTAATATCGCCAGATGGCATGGTTTATTTTTCTAATATTTTGTTACTTTCGGTATCCGCTAGAGGTAGTTTTTGCAGTATTCAATTGAATAATTTGAAGTTGATATAGTATTATTATTATATATTATTATATGGTTATGGTTCTATAATAAGTAATATTACTTTTATTTAATATTTAATTTTATAAGTAAAATATTTTTTTTTTATTATAATTGACTTTAGAAGTTATATTTAATTAATTCAGAATTTACTGATGAAACATATACACCAAAATTCAAAATAGAGGTAAGACTGATAAGACACTAAATTTTGTTTAATTAGATTTTAATTTATATATAATTTATGTACAAATGATATGTTAGATAACATATGTTGTAATAATTTAATTAATATATAATGATTTACTCTTAATAATATAAATATACTAAGGACTCCGCTATCTGCAAGTTGCGCTCTTCAAACCTTACTATATTCATTTATATTCTTTTATATCGCTCAATATATACGTGGATTTAATATTCTTAAGAGGCATCTAATTTTGTTTTAGTTTTGAAGTTTTTAATAAAATTTAATGGTTCCCCTAGAGTATGTTAGAAGTGCATACATATTACTAAATATGAAAGAGTACGTATGTATTTAACATGTGGCCTTTTTCATGCAATAATCATAATTCAATTCAATAATCATAATTTGTTGGGTCCATGGTCAACCCATCAGCAATAGTCTTTACAGAGTAAGTAAATATTATAAATAAATTATAATTTTGAACACAGCTTGAAAAATATTTACAATGCAATTTAATAATTAAAAATCAAGAACATTTGAGTTAAAATATATATGTGTATTGAAAAGTACTTTAAAATTAATAATTTCTAAGTACTTTAGCTTTTAACAAAAAGTTGGTCAATTTTCATAAATTAAAATATTTTATGGTCAATTGTAGATAAATAATGTACGATAAGTATATTAATGCTTTCTAATGCCATAAATTTTAACTTCTTTTTATTTTATTTTATATTATTTTATTCTATATTATTAGGTTGGGTGTGTTGTAACATAGAGTCAGTTAACATAACTCCTCTATTTTATTAATCACCATTTGCCATTTACATTTGATAAAAAAAAAAATTGCAAAAAATATTAAGTATTGTTAGGAAGCTAAAAATTTGCACATCTTTTGGTTTTATTATTATTTTTGATATATATTTCAATTTACTTCACTCTTATCAAAGCTTCTTAATAGATTGGGTTTCTCCGCTTTTAAAAATGTGTTAACCAGACAACTGACACAGAACTAATAAAGCAAATGCTTCAGGAAACAAACTGCAGAGGCAGCTACTTGGACTGAAACGTTAAAATTACGATAAAAGGAAGAAGTATAAATAATTTATTTAGTGAATTGATTTTGCATTGAGATTCATCAACTTCAATTCTATTTTTGATATTTTTAATCATTTTTTTCTTTTGCAAAGTATCTTCCGTTTTAGCATGAAGAAGCGAAGAATCTGGCTTTGAGATAAGCGTTTGCCCATATATTGCGCGCTGCCCAGAAATACTTGTTATGCCAATAAACTGAATCATTGATTATTGATAAAAATTATTGAAAAAAATTTACACATCGATAAAATAAAAATAAATAAAAAAATATAATTAAAAAGCTAAAGTTTTTAATTTAAATCGCGCACGCGCAAAACCCGACAAGCGTTAATTTACATATTTATGCTGTTCTATTGTTAGCGAAGTCAACATAATTGCCGAACGCCGAATTATTCCAAATGTGGGTTATTAAAACATCGATTTAAGCAATATTGATTGAGGCTGGTTTGTGTGGATCTGCCTGAAGAATACCGTTGAACATATGCTGATCTCGCTCTATTGACTAATAAGGCAATGTGATTCGATAAAAAACGCTGCCCTCTTCTTATCTTATCTGTTTTTGGGTAATTAATGGTAAGTTGTTGTTGTGCAGCAGTCGTTGTGGTTCTGATCGGCTAATTATTTTTTGCCTATAAATGTGTCCACATTTTATGTGATTAGATTAGTTTTTGCTAAATTTGACTTTGGATAACTTATTGAATACTTTGCGCTTAGCATGAAACCCTTCGTTTGTATTTTGGTGATATTGGCGGCTTTAGTAGCCAGCGGTCAGGCTCACAATGTGCGAAAACGTTCACTTGATGCCTTATTAGGCGGTGGTGGTGGTGGCGGCGGCGGAGGTGCCGGTGGTATTGGTGCTTTATTAGCATCAAAATTAGGTGGACTCGGCGGCGGCGGCGGTGGTGGAGGAGGTGGCGGTCTCGGCGGCCTCGGCGGCTTGGGCAGTCTATTCTCTGGTAAACTTGGCGGTCTTGGTGGCGGTTTCGGTGGTGCTTCAGCTGGTGGTGGCAGTTATGGTGGTGGCAGCTATGGCGGTGGCCACTCTGGTGGTTATGGCGGTGGTCACTCAGGTGGTTATAGCGGTGGCCACTCTGGTGGTTATGGCGGTGGTCACTCTGGTGGTTACGGCGGTGGTTATGGCGGTGGCCACTCAGGTGGTTATTCCGGTGGATATTCTGGTGGTAATGCCGGAGGTGTTGCTGAAAAAGTCATCATTGTTAAAGTTATTTCCGAAGGCGGTCATGGTGGTTATTCCGGCGGTGGCGGTTATGCAGGTGGTCAATCTGGTGGTTACGCTGGTGGTCACTCTGGTGGTTATGCTGGTGGTCACTCCGGTGGCTATTCCGGCGGTCACTCCGGTGGCTATTCCGGTGGTCACTCTGGCGGTGGCGGCTATGGTAGCGGTGCCGGTGCTGGGGGTTATTCTGGTGGTGCCAGCAGCGGATGGAATAAGGGTTGGTAAATTGCACGCCCGAATTTATTACCAAAAAGTTCAAATAAATTAAATTGTTTTTAGACGTAGCAATGTTTTAGGCATAAGTTCATCCAAAGAAAAAAATCCGAAATAAATTAAAACAATAGATTAAATTAAATATAAAAATTGTTATTTTTTGTTGTCTTCAAATTTCTTATAGAACATAATAATTTGCTTCCTATTGGTTGGACAAGTTGAACAAGTTCTTAGACTTTTGCTTCTTAGACTTTTGCATAATTTTGGAAGCTAATTTATTTCAGTCAAAATAATTTGCATTAATTATGAAACGAGCTTAGAAACAAGAAATAAAATTAACATATCAATACAAAATTCTTAAATTTAGAAAGAATTTTGTTAGTAAAAAAAGAATTTCTGAAATATTTTGTAGTTCTGAACTTCGAAAAAATTTTATATTGAACTCGTTTTTTTTTAGAATTGGACGAGGTCAGATTTTATTTTCAAAAATATTTTTTTAATATAGTGTAATACTTAAATTAGAAATAAAAAATTTTTACATGGTATTAAAATTATTATACTTATCAACTTATATTAATAAATTAATGAATTTATTAAACTTAACTTATGATTAACTGCAATTTTGCTTTTTCTTATTTAGTACTTATCAGTTTCATTTTAAAACTCTCTTATTTAAGTTTTTTTTTTTTGTAACTTATTGATTCCAGCTTTATATTGTCTTAAAGTTCATCATCTTGGCAAAAAGCATTGCATTTCCTCCGCATATGCATTTCGTTGATTTCGATGTCGCTTCGCTTGGTATACCTCATCAGCACTGGGCAGTTTATTTGCTTCCATTATTCCACCCATAAAATATTGTTCCCAATTAAAGTCTGTTTCAGTATTTGTCATTCTTTGAAAGCTTAATGAATTTGGTTCAATTTGTGGATTGTTATAGAATGATTTCTCCAGTTCATTATTCAATTTGCTTGCGAATGGATTTATGCCATAGTGCGCCACAACCAATAAGTTACTCAGATCATTAGCTACCAAGGAGTTGTAATCATCATATGCTAGAAAGGACTGAGTCAGTAGTGTGTTGGGTGTGACCTTCTGTGTCAATGTTGTTCGAAATGGCGTTGGCTTCATTTTATCTCCAAGTATATTATATACTGACCAATTTTTATAAGCCACTGCCGGCAAAGCAATAGCTTTCCATAACACAGTTGTAAGTAGTATAATTTTAACACCCAAATTGAGACACATTTTCCTTAAAAATTATTAAGTAAGTTCACTTGAACTGTCCACTCCACATTCAGTGCTTTGATATTTTACAAATATGTTCGCAGAAATGTTAAATTTATAGCAAAATAATTTATTTCAGTTACTTGCATTTAGCAAATCATGTCCAATATTAGCCAAGATCTGAGCATGCACTAATAATTGTAATATTTCTTTTGGTCCATTTTGCTTAAGCCATTCATTTGTTTTTGTTATTGGCACAAATTAAGTGTCATCATTATTGGCATTTCGATATTTCGTCTCTCCCTCCGCAAGCGAATTAAATTGTATCTCAAATAATTTGAAAAACTTTTTTAATTAAATTTAAATTAATTGTTGTTATTTAATCGCATTTGTCAAGTCAAGTTCAATTGCGTTGGAAATATGCATTTGGCCGTTTGTGCTATGTAATTTGGCAGAGCGGCTGACACACAGACAGACATTGAATTATGGCGTAATTATTACTTTAAATTTAAATTTAATTTCTGTTTAATTTATAATAATTGAGACAAGCCATTTGAGCGTAATTTGAAGGTATTTATCTCTTGGATAGCAGCAGCTTGGATAGATTCTGTTCGTGCGATGGCTGCATTTGGAATTCTTCTGGCGGTTTTTTTTTGTGGTTTCCGCTAAATTAGGAATGCGATTCCAGTTCGCAGTTGTGGTGGAACGAATTACTCTGTCAGTGTTAATTCTATTAGTGATAAATGGTTTCATTTAATTTGTATGAGAAAATGTTTAAACTAAAATTGTCGAATAGATTTTGTTTTTGCTGTCTGCGGTATTTATTGACTTAAAGACTTTTTGGACATGATTCTATTAATAGAAAATATTTTGCATTCATTGTGATAGATTTCAACAGGTGTAAGTATAAAGAAACAAAAATATTTATTGGATGTATAAGTTATTACAAAAGTTAAACCATCTTCCTGTTATAAATCCTATATTTTATTTAAATAAATTAAGCCAGAGTGTATTACAACACAAAAATTACAGTAAACCTACGTAATTACACAATTACACTGCACGACACTAAATTCTCTTTGTATACTTTTAAAGTTCATTTACAACTTAATTTAAGCTGAGCTTAAATCTGTACTTGGTTATTGTCTGGTACTTTTGGGTCTCTGGCAATATCAAGTTATAGTTTATAATTTAAGTTTTCAAGAAACCACTGAAATGTGTACTAAACAATCCATTTCAAAAGATATAAAGTTTGAGTCGTCAATAAGCTTGCAATAAATACATAGAAATGAATTTTTACCATAGACACATCCCCTCTTTCCTATATCAGTTCCTTCTTATCAAAAACGGTTATTTTCCTACAAGTTCCTAAAACGGTTATTTTTCCATTGGTTACTTTTTCATTGTTTCAAAAACGGTTATTTTTATTAAATTCACAAAATATCTAATTAAAACACAATTTACAGATTTGTGCTCAGCAGCCCTATATTAACCTTAAACCGTTAAATATTTATAAAAAAGAGTAAGAAGATTTCGTTATTGTTGGAAACTGTTATTAAAATAAAATCAATTCGTATTCCAGATATGATTCCTTCAAATAATTGAAATTTATAAAATATATAATTATATTAATATCATCATTTTATTTTGTAGGTGATGTGATAATTTTTTCTCGTTATTTCTTCGGAACCTCGATTTAGTTTTCAAAACCCACTCTCAGGAATATCACGTTTTTCAGTTTGCTGGTAATAGGTAGAACCCACTCTAAGTATGTTCACAATACCAAACAACTTGATCTTCGTATAATAAGATCAAGTCATAGAAAGTTGTTAGATATAATGAAGATAATTCTACTAAGCTATTGGCTGTTCTTATTTAGGACTATATAAAGTTATATAGGAACTCTAGTATATACGATTAAATGCAAGAAAATTGTTTCGTTAAGCACTACATTACACATCATCTCTATGATCTAACAAAAGGAACAGGTTATTAGAGCTTGTCTTGACGGTTTGTCGGTCACTTCATCGATAAGAGTGGAAGACCACTTCAATTACATAAAGAAGATGGATTATGGTATTTCAACGACAAGTACTCGCTAATTATGTGATGCGATTGTACAATGCAGTTGCACAGTAGAACAAGCTGGTCGCAGTGTATAAAGGCTATAGCCTAACGCATAAATTATTACCATTAACTGGTGATGTGAAAGGATATCTGTAGCAACAGGGAAAGATCAATCACAAAAACAAGTTAGATTTAGTAAGAATTGTGGGGTTTTTTGCAAAAAAGGTCGTAAATAAACATTTAATTATGTGATGCGAAAGGATAGCTGGGGTAATGGGAAAAGATATCTTCAATTGCATAATTAAGTTGGATTCAGTAGAACCTGTAGAGTTTATTTGCGATGAATGTGGTAGTTAAAGGTCAAATAATCGCTAATTATGTGACGTGAAAGGGTATATCTGCCACAATAGGGAAAGGTCTTTTAAATTACATAAGTAAGTTAGATTGAATAGGATCTGTAGGAGTGTTTTGAGAGCAACGAGTTATTTATAGGTCAAATAATTGCTTATTATTTAAAACGAAACGATATCTGCTCCCTGATATACATTATCTAACCAAACAACTGTATGCAACTGTAAAAACATGTTTCCTAAGAAGCAACTTGTTAGATTTAAGTTAAATTTGATTATCTTTGTCTACGTACAACCTTAAGCATTGTACGTGCTGCTTTTTGTATTGTTATTGATATATAAGCAATATAGCACAAACATATATACATAATGAACACCGTCTACGGTAAAATAAACCGAAAGTGTGTTATTCAAGTCCGTGACTATTATTCAACACAAGTGACTACTTAATTAAGTTTTTACCTACTAACTAATTAAATGAAACCTAGCCTACTTTAAAATAATCCACCTTTAATAAAAACCGCAATGCCTTAGTATAATATCTGTTATATTTACATGAAGTACAGAAATGAAAATTTAAGTACTTATTTACTTAAGTCATAATAATGACTTAATTCAAGCTTCTGTGCTAAGCCAGAGGTCATACCTTAAAACTGAACAAATAAAATTCTTTGTGCACTCAAGCCTTGGATTAAAAAAACGATTTGATTTTCATAAAAGGTTGCTTAGACGTATTGAGCATGCGCCACAAGATCAAATACCAAAGCCAAAAGCCAATTGCGTGAGAAAAACGCGATTGCAAGATAAAATCTTCGACAAATTTGAAGCATGAAAAGCAACAAAACCAAAAAAACTACAGATGTTTTAATGAAACTGTTATTTATCAGTAATTTTTTTTAATTTTTTATTGTATCTAGTTGTTGGTTCTTAAGTTTTTATTGATTTTATTGCTATGCTATCAATGCTAAGACTACAGATTTCACACATTCTCGTATGCGCTGGACCATTCCTCAAATTGGTCAACATGCGGCAGAGATACGGCGTTTAATATTCGCTCATAAATTTGCGATTTATTAAACTGCTTTTCAGCTCACGGCATATAAAAATGTAATTAAATTCGCTTGTAAAAAAAAATCTGAGACAATCTGAAGCAATTGAAGCGGTTAGCGTTGTTGTTGGCCATTTAATGTGTGTATCTTATTTGTTGATTTGCAATTAAAGATTTCGGAATTTACGACTCAAGTGCTTCGCTGAAAGTTCAAGTTGAATCAATTGAAGACGATCTTGAGCGAAGCTACTGACGGCAGGTGTTAGCTTTGGTTCATGTCTCAGCTGTGCAGCTGTAGTTTTGTTGTTGTTGTTAGCTGCGATCAATTCGCCTTAAAGTTGTCAAAAAGCTTTTGTCTGGCAATTAAATTTATTTTTAATGATCGATTGTTAATAATTTTTCATTTTAGATGAGTTTTGCAAAAAAAAAAAATTATTGTTTGCTAATTTTTTAATGTTTTTAAAATTTGTCTAGTAATTTTATTAATCAATTTTGTAATATGGCGATTTGATCAATTTACTTTATTGAATAAAATATTACTTAGTCACTGCGATAAAAACCAAGAAGATGTTGATATATGTTTAAAGTTTTGGTTTTGAGTAGTTACATTTCTCTTGGTTTCCATTTAGAGTATCTATTATACCATTAGAACAAATTCTATATTTATTTAAGCAAATTCTACAAGTTTAAGTCTATCTGAATAGCTTACCGCATGAATCCACTTGGGCTATTTGCGACTATTGATTATTTGGTTAACAACTAACTAGCTTATAAATATATTTAGTTAAGCACTTTTTATATATGATATAGTTCGGTAAACTATATAAATATTCTAAGTATAATTAACCATACGTGGAGGTAGACAGATCTTAGATCAGTCATTGAAATATCACGAAACTTATGAGGAATACACAATTTAGTCAGTGAGATGAGTGGAACCCTGCAGAAACCCCCCAGCTATCAAAGAGTAACAGTGCCCAGATGTACTAATTCGGAAAAGGCTCAACATTAGACTATATTTTTTATTTTTATTATAGATTTTACTTTTTATTATATAGTTAATTACTCTGCAAATATGGCATTGAATGAATAACTGTATTTACTCGATACTATCAACTGGTGAAAGTAAGCCACACATCGGGCTGGCTGGCGGAGGCTACTGGACGCAGCAAAAAACGACTCGCGTCTGTAAAGGTCGAGTAAGTAATGAATTAAGTATATATATTTTGCTTCATTAATAACACCTTAAATTAACGTCTTGATGAATGGAGTAGCTTAATACTTAATATGAACAATTCTAGCGTTACTGTGTACAATTAAATTTTGTTTTCTAAGTTTAGTTGGAAGTAAAATTTTCTTGTTTTTGGGTGAGTTGCTTTAATTTAGTTATGCAATATTTCCAGATAAGTTTAGTATTCAGATGTAGACGGAACAAAATTAAAATAAGGTTAAAAAATATATTAAGTACGGCGCCTTAACTGATTCCCATTTTTTTTAATCATCAGAGTCAAGTAAAGAGGCATTTACAGTGATCGAGATAGGCTTGCAATCCAAATTTTTTCACAAGTAGGGTCAAATTTTTATGAATTATTAAAAATTAATATTAATATAGAAAAAGACGCACACTGATACTATATAAAGTACTATAAAAAAAATCTAAATTAATGTAGTCAAAATTAACAAAGAAAAGACAGCAGAATTGAAACTTGAATAATTATTTTGAAATAATATCCCATAGCTATTTGAAATACAAAATATAAATACTTGAAAATATTTTTAGCTACCAGTTTTTGGGACTATACTTTGTCCGTTAAAAATTGGGGTGAACTATATCTTGAGTTTTATAAATGTGGTATCAATAGTCTCTGGACCGCCTTTCTCTTTAAGAAAGCTTTTTTTAGCTTATTTGGAGCTTACATATGGTTTTGAATCCGGAGAGTTTTATACGACAATGCAATCGATCAAAGGGCCTAGATGTATCTCCAAGAACAGATTCACTATTATGTTTAACTTTCGTACATATCGAAAAATTTGTGTATCTAATATTCAAATTTGTAGCAATTATAACAGTAGTAGTAACTAGAAAATAATACGTTTATTCTATATAAAATAAAGAGTAAAACTAAAGATATTGAGATTTTAATACAACAAAAAAGAAAACATTTTATCGTTGATATCAATGGTTAACAAGTGGTCTATGGAACATTTCTCAAAATATAAATTATAATCCCTAACAAGTTACAAGTACCTAACTTATTCGAAATCCACAATTTGGAAAGTTTGAAAATGTCTCAGGAATGAAAGTTCAAGTATATCTGCGATAGCCAATAAACGTTTGAATTATGGCTGCTAGAGTTAGAGTTATAAACGAACAGCAGCATACGGTAAAGATACCGATCAAAAGATATAAGTAATATTTATGGAAAGCCAGATCAATTAAACTAAATTAGAAACTTACAGGTTAAAAGCTTTAAAGGCGTTTTAGAAATTTTGCTTTAAGCATAAGTATTGAAATTATGAAGCATCTGGTATAGATATTGATCAATAGATCAAAGTATAACATAAAATAAATAATCAAGTTGGAAACATACAGTTTAGATTATTTAAAGTCGTTTTAGGAATTGAATTTTAAGCAGAAAATGTTAAAGCCATATCTACTATAAATGTGTGTAATGGGCTAGAATCACCTGGGATAGATGCAGACCAATGCAGCTAAATGTTCTAAATGTAGCATTTAGTCAGCCACACTAAAAAATCCTAATTAAAAACCCAAGACTTAAGAAGTTTGAATTGTAGGTATGTTACCACTAGTTTCGTTTGACTAGTTAACTTACTTGAGATTCAAGTAATTCAAACAATCTCAAGTAAGTTAAATTTTGTCTATTAAATATAAGCATAGAAGTTTAGCAGACCGGATAAAGCAAGTGATCAAGAGTAATAAGCTATACACTGAAAAACACTTATCTATTGAAAGGTATGCCCGAAATAAAACTTTAAGCATAAAGCCTTGCATTTAGGATTATTACAAATATACGCAGAAGACTAGTAGCATCTGTTATAAATATCGATCAATAAATAGATAAATTATTTTAACCTTTCTTAAAGAAAAAAAAAACACTTTGTATTAATATAAAAATCGTAATAAACAATGATTTGAGGAGTCCGTTGAAATTTATATGACATATAGTGTCATATGTCTGTAAGAAAGGCGCTGTAAGGAATAAAAGAAAAAAGAAACAATTGAATATTTTGTGTATGTAGTACCTAAAGTTTGGCAAGATGAAATATTGCACTATGGAATAGACATCAACAAACCTGTATGTTATACCAAACATCTTCCAAAACTAATCTCTTTTTTTTCAACTTTCGAGGTTAGTTTTAATATTTAGAATACCCTTCTTGGATGTGTGATGACAAAATGGAACTCACGAGTTATTTGGATAGTATAGGAAGTACTGATGCAGCTAATATCAACCAATTTATGGACGATATGGTCATTCTCCAGATAGTTTGTGTGGAACTGTTAAGAATATTAGTAAAATGAGCTGTGGCTCTATCACAAATGTGGTTTAGCATTATGATTATCATTCAGTTTAGCTTTTCAATGGCGAATAAGCTCGAGTTGTGAGAAAAAACTTTAATTGATTTGTTAATATTTATGAATATGACACAAAAAAGTTTAGTTGCATTAATGTTTTTTATATTACCCTGGTTTTTTGTTGTTTAATGGATGACTTTAATATTTTTAGAATTATCATAGTTTGAAAAGAGCAAAGATGACTTGTTTTACTGACTTTTACATTGAAGCAATGAGTTTCATTCAAACACCCATTAAACTGAAACTCGTTTATTTAACACTTTTTAATAGACTAGGAAGAACTGCAAATGGCCTTGTTTCACAAAGAAGATATAAATGATATAATTTGTAAAATCTGTCGAGGTGAGAACGCATAGTAATAATTTGTTTATATCATAAATAGGTATTATTATAAATGGTGTTAATGCTTTACACAAACAAAAATTATTATTCATTATGGTTTTTAATCACACTTCATATATATTATTATTCAAATTACAAGTTCTTTTAAAATGCTTACAATACCTAACAAAAGTATCTAATTTGAAACAATGAAACTAATTATCCATTCGATTCCACTTCCGCGCTGAAAGTGCGTGAACCATGGATTTGATCAGCAAAAACTGTTTACATCAAATGTAATTAGTTTTGGTAACTAAAATTTATTTAAATTTAATTAACATGCAATTAACGAATAAATCAATTCAAATACATTTGTAAATAATTTATTAGGAGATTTGAATTTCATTAGTTTTACATGAGCATTACCACATACGCGATTATCTCTTGGCAACTACTCGTATCACAGTTTGCATGCAGATTAAATTGCAAGTTTGTTAGAAAATATCTAAACATCTAAAATTTAAGCTTAACATTAAAATTGTAATTAATTTATTAAAACAAACAAATAAACGGAAAACAATTAGTTTAATGTCATGTTTTTGTTTTATTTCATTTATTTGCTCATCACTTTTTCATTGCGAAATCGAGTTGAAAGCTACTTCGGCACTTCGCTTCACTTCAGAGTAATGATGACGTCCTCGAACGATAATTAATGCCAACTTAAGATATTTATTGAAAATAGAATTCGAATTAGTGTCGTTTATGAATCTTAACTCCAGCGTGGCATGCAAGCCGACATATGTTGCCAATGATAAATACAAATTGCAGCTTAAATTGTTTGGGCTTAAGTCAATTCTGAGGCGGCATTAGCTGTTGTCTTTCTATGGGTTCCTATTGGGGCTTGATTGAGTTTCGTTCCGAGCTTGAGGCACTTAACACACTACACAACAATAAATTCAAACGCTGCACCAGAAAGCGCGTTTAAGTGTTGGTGCAATAAATTAGCATTAGAAGTGGAGTTCTTTAGCCATGACGACGGCCACTGAAGGTGGCCAACTGCAACATGCAACCATTGCCGCTATATGTTGGCACTTTACTGAAGAAGAACGAATCGAATCGCCGGCCGGTATGCGTGAAGCGCAATACATACATTAATGAACACATCACATTACGTGCTGAAGGCCTGAAGACTGTTTAGGGAGAGCAGTGGATCATATAAACAATTAAATGAACTAAAAACCCTCGAAAATAAATTGACGTAAATATTCACTTGTTTGCTAGATTAGAATTCGTTTGACTGCACACTTTGCAGGCAATCGCAAACGGTACTTACAGCACAAAAAAAAAAGAGAAAAAAATAGCAAAAATAATAAACAAAAAAGGTTACAAAAAACTAAAGTCAAAAGTATTTTAATTTTAACAAAAATTAAAAATTACTTGAAATTGAAAGTTCGCAAAGCGAATACCGTTGAGAGTCAGGCAACTCATCTAAGTCAGGCAACTGAGCGAAGCAAGCCAAGACGGCCAAATGGAAGTCGACTGACTGAACCATAATTAACTGCTGCGGTTACTTATGAGCACAATGCAGCCGTATGGCTTTGTTGTTACTATTATTGTCAGTGCTGTTGGTGATTTTATTGTTGCTAGAATAGAATTTAAATTAAAGCGCGGGGTGTAGCGGCTTACATAGTCGTAGGTAAATACTATGTAATCATACCTTGTCTTTGAGTAATCTTCGTCATTGGCAAAGGCATACTGTCGAGTATAAATACTGGATACAAGTTTTGTTGGGATATTAGTTGCGGCATAAGCTCAGTGGTGTAACGAAGATGAAGCGCGCAATTGTTTTGTTATTGCTCGGAACGAGTGCAGTTGCTATGGCAGGTTTCCTTGGCGGAGGCGGCGGTAGTGGCGGTTGGAGTGGCGGCTCAGGTGGTGGTTGGTCTGGAGGTGGTGTATCTGCTTGGCCAGGAAAATCTTCTTATGGTGGTAGTGGTGGTGGCGGCTGGTCAGGTGGCGGTGGCAGTGGCGGTTGGTTAGGTGGTGGTAGCTCTGGTGGTGGTTGGTCAGGTGGTGGTGGTGGCATCTCTGCTTGGCCAAGTAAATCCTACGGCAGTGGTGGTGGCGGTGGCTGGTCAGGTGCTTCATCGTATAGCAGTCTTTCGAAAGGACTTGGAGGTGGCTGGTCTGGTGGCGGCGGCGGTGGTGGTGGTTGGCCAAGTAAATCCAGTTATGGTAGCGGCGGCGGTGGCGGTTGGAAATTAGGTGGTGGTGGTGGTGGTGGCGGTTGGTCACTTGGTGGTGGCAGTGGCGGTTGGTCTAAAGGAATAAGCAGTGGCTGGAAAAGCGGTGGTGGTGGTGGTGGAGGTGGCTGGTCATATGGTGGCGGCGGCGGTAAAGGCGGTTGGAGTGGTGGCGGCGGTGGTAAAGGTGGTTGGAGTGGTGGTGGCGGTGGTTGGTAATGATAATACCAGCATTGCTGCATGAGGTGACTTTAATAGTGGATGTGATAAAATCATTTATTAAGAATTGAATTCTAAATAATCATTGTACCTGAAGCTACCTTCTCGTTTGTTTATAAAAAGTATTTTTTATGTGTAAAATTTAATAAAAATGTGTATCTAAAGTAATTGAAATAAATTAGTTGGTGCATTATTTTTTTTGGAAATAAGTCAAGAGTGTACACATAAAGCTTTATTGAGGAGAAATGAATTGACAGTGTCAATAATGATAATGAGATCCCTTGAAATAAGCGTTTAATGCGATTTGTTACACGACAATAAATAGTATATATATCATATAAAAAAATAATGTATTTGTAGTGAATGGAAAAACAAAATTGACATTTTAAATGCCGCAATGAATAATGAACTAAAGCCTTAAGATACTTCATCAGGTTATTTTGGTTAGTAAGGCAGGCTACATAAAAATATTTTTTTCATTTTTTAAAATTTATTTATATTTCAATAACAGATAACGATATTCGTTGCGATTTACGTGAAATAATATTAATTAAAAAAAATTACTAACTAATTGATTAATTAATAATATTTGATTTTATATATTCAAAATAAATGGATTGTGTAATTTTGTATATGCACCTATCATATATAAAATTCCATATAATATATATAGATATCATATGTATGTTTATTAGTATTTCTATTTAAAGTAGAGCATAGATAAGAATTTATATGAACACATTCATTGCCACATTATGTAGCAGTATATCACAAGACTTTTTCTACATCATATAATGACATATCATAAAATTTATTTCATTTTCATTCATATTTTCATGCACTTCATAAAAAAATGAATTTATAAAATCGAGTTTAAATCATGTTATATGGTAAGAACTTTTTCTTAATATATGGAAGATTATAAATCCTACTTCATTTTAATGGATTGAAGTCACTTAAAACGAAATTTTTTATAAGTCAAAGACAACAGCCGAAACTTAAAAAAAAACGATAAATAAGAAGTGAATTCCTTTGACTGATAATTTGTCACATAAGATGATTACATTAAAGATTTATAAAAGAGAATATTTAACTATCTTTCGATCAGCTGGGTATCTAGGATTGAGTCAAACCAAGTTACAGTCAAGCCAATCGTTGTCGTAGTTCTATTTAAATATAGAAAAATATTAAAATGTATAGTTTGCGGACTGGTTGGGAATTCTTATAATCGGATGTACGATTCGTTTAAAAAGTAGTGGACGAAATTTGCACGTGATTTTATAAAGAGAAATCCACACATACAAATCGTGATCAACTATTTTATTATGGCACTAAACATAATATCGTTTTACATATATTATATCAATTTGATTTTGTTTCAACTTTTTCAAGTAATATAATTAATCTTGCAGACAGTATAAGGCACGTCACCTCTTCTCTACTCATTGTAAAAAGCAGTTTATCTGTCATATGTGGATTTAAATGTTGATAATGTTATAAAAATTTCAGTAAGAACGTCACCTTATTGTCTGTCATTCAAAGATATAAGCTTGTAGTTTCGCTTTCAGTCATGGTCCTTTTTCTCTTGATTAACAGTAAATTTTTAAAATATGCACTAGGTTTACATATAGCTTAATTAATATAGCTAACTGTTATCGCTGTCAGTCAATTTTAGCCGAATTTCTTTGGTTTACAAGTTGTACAATATCGATATATACTTAAATCGATTATGGGTTGAAGATAGCTTTTGAAATTTCCATTTCCTTAAAGCATAGATATTTCAACACCAATCTTCCTCTCTCTCTCTCTCTGTGACCAAGAGAAAAATAGGTTATTACATATAAATTTAATGTACTTACTTTGTTGAAGGGGGGCATCAGGAATATAAGATCAACAGTTGAGTGCAATAAGCCAAATTTTAATTGCGTATTAAACCATAACAGACAAAGCAATGGCCCATATAAAACACAACTGTGAGACCCTACCTTTCACGGTTGGCATTTAAAACCTGTAATAAGTCAATACAAGTGCATAACACAATTACAAAATTTAAGATGATTGCACTTTATTGCTCTCTGTTGTAGTGATCTCTGCGGATCATGAATTATTAATATGATGTAGTATTAAAAATTTAAAATATGATAAGTTGTAACAAGAGACATATAGTACTGTCGCATAATATCAAGGTAGATTATTGCTGTAGACTGATAGACTGATAGACTGAAATCTTAATAAGCGACAGATTTTAGTAAATAAATCTAAATATAGTTTTATTTGATAATAATATTTGGATATCTAATGTATCCAGGAAGTGGAGAAACATAGAAGCCTGTAATGACTATGAAGTAGCTTCGGATTCTTTGAAGAGAGCATTTCATATACAAGCGTTGGTTGTTAATAAGCTGGCAAAAGTTGTGTTAATTCATCCTAAGCTCTCAGTATGTGATTTTTTCGCACATAAAATATCTACTGAAAGTGGAAACATATATTAAAATATCTGTACACAACACATCAATATTTACAATATTTTCATTCATTGGGTTTTATGCACTAGACCGAATTAGAGAAGGTGTTTGATAGTCTGCTTTTTTCTTAGTTTTGCATCTCTACATCTCTATCCATTCTTGGGGCGTTTTAATCTTTTCGTCAGTAGCCAGTGGTTGTATCTATATGAGAACACATTTCTTCGTATTGAAGTCTCTTTGATTTTTCAAAAAAATCTGTGTAAATGATGTTGTAGTTTCAGTATAGCTTAAATTTATTTATTTTCTTCTACTACCGCTTATGATCTCTGTTGAAATCTTAGTACAAAGTTACTTATTGTAATAACGTTATTATAATAATCTGATCTGATGGAAATCAGTTATGCCCGAATGTAAGTGCAAGTAATATTAAAATCATTTAGAAAATTTAGTAAAATAATCTAAGATCAAGTACAGGTTCAGTTTGATATACAAAAAATGCTAATTTTGCATAATGGATGCACTACATTAGCTAAGATTTTAATTGACCGCCTAAAGCAAAAAACAAAACGTGCACTCAAGTTCGCTTACAAAATCTATTATTGGTGTGTTAGGTACATCAGCAGAGATTCAAATTTATAAGAAAAGCTTCATATTTTTATAAATAATACGTAATAAATAATAATAATAAATTTTTGAAATTTATTTATAAGTTCATTAATATTTTAAATCTTTACATTACTAGATATTGTTAAATTATTAGATTGATAACAACGACAAAATAAACTAAGCTTAAAAGTATTTAGAAATACTTCTAAAATATGATTCAATATGATTCGTCTTTTTGGACTACTACAAAATTACGAGAATTACGAAGTGGCGTAGTCAAAATTGTGTTAATGTGGGGGATATATGTACTAGAAAATACTTTTTTGGCAGATTATTTGCACTGTGTTATGCATAGGTGCTATGCTATTCCAATAATGTCGTTTGACATATAAATTCTCTTACGCGCTTTTTAAGTATATTGGCAAAATAATGAGATCATTATACTTCCAAGAATTTTATCGTATTCCAATATACTAAAGTGGCTTTACTGCAGATTAATATCATCATATTTTAGCTTATATTTTGGTCTCCATTTGTATTGTAAGTAGTGTTTGAATCTACAAATCATTTCGTTTAGTTTGTCTAAATTAAACAGAAAATTTAAACAAATTTTACTTATAATTTGTCAATTTTTATTATACCAGAGCAACATCTAAAACTTACTGAACACGATCCGCTTCAGCGCAGTCGCCAGTAGACAATTTTTTCATTTATTATAGTTTATAGCTGCACCGAATGGAAAGTATCGCGTAATATTACGTTTGGGTTAAAGTTTAACAATCTCTTGCGATTCTTAATTTATTTTTGTAAATATTTAAATTTACGGCAATCTTGTTTGCACTGCAATTGCGCCGTAGGCAAACGTAAACGTAAAATATTAAACAGATTAAATTTGAAATATTAATCCGAATGGACGTTATCATTAAATGTGCCAGTTGACTTAATTTTGCAAAATCAGCTCAATGGAAAAACAACAAAAAAAAATTTGAAAAAATAATTGATCGATCAGGAAATATTAGAAAATAATATTTTTCCATTAAGAGTGCACTTTGTAAAGTTATTATTAAATTCACTATATTTCTAAATATAAATACACAAATCTGTAGGTTTTTATGTAATTCTGGACTTTATTAAAAGATGCAAATGAACACAAAAAATCTAAACTTAATTTGAGTTGTTAGCTTAACGCAGTGAATTGGCACTTTATTATTGCAAATGTATCGTTTGTATGGCTTTTTAGACGTTATTGATTCACCAATAACCACCGCCGCCTTTTCCTTTACCACCATTACCACCACCGCCATGACCACCACCGCCATAGCCACCACCGCCGCGACCGCCACCGCCACCTTTTCCTCTGCCACCTCCACCTCCACCGAATCCACCGCCTAATCCACCACCATATCCACCACCACCGCCTCCATGACCACCACCACCTCCATGACCACCACCGCCGCCTTTGCCACCGCCGCCAAAACCTCCGTTTCTGCCGCCGCCGCCTCCTTTTCCACCTCCATAACCGCCACCACCACCACCGCCTCCACTTGGTTGCCATCCGCCACCGCCTCCTCCACGTCCACCATTGCCATAACCACCACCACCACCTCCATTACTAAATTTGCCATTTTTACCACCGCCATTGCCTCCGCCTCCATAACCACCTAGTCCACCTCCACCGCCACTGCTACCGAATCCACCACCACCACCACTGCTTTGCCAAGGACCCTTGCCTCCTCCACCACCGCCGCCGCCACCATATCCACCGCCACCGCCGCCGCCACAGCAACCATTACCCAAGGTTCCTGCCGATACTACCGCAACGATAGCAAGCAATAAAATTGCAATGCTAGTACGCATTCTAATAAATACGTATTACTAAAAATTTATTTAAACCTAATTAAATCTGCTAGAAACGTATTCAGTAAGTTACTTGAATGCAGTCGTTCAAATTACTAATGTTCTTCTCAGAACTATCGTCGCATTTATATACGAAAATTACTGCATCTTTTTTTAAGTTTTTTTCTCCCTTCGGTGCAATTAGTCAAGTTCAATAAGTAAATTGCGAACATAAAACGAATTGGATTGATCACACTCAACCTATGCACAATGCATGCACTCCACATCATCATCATCATCATGGTCATCATCACCTTCATCATAGTCATCAACATCATAATCAGTCGATTAGTTCAGTCGTTAGAGTCTTAAAATCTAGCAAACGATTCATTTGGAGCACTGGGCAAAAACAATAGCTAAGATTTTATTAATTATTATTATTTATGCAAATTTTAAGTATGAGTATTTCTCTAAACACATAATTACACACTTCAAAACGAAATAAAAAGTTTAATAATAATTTTATTATTATTATTAACTATTATTTTATATTCATCAACAAACAGTCAACAATTCATTCTGTTTCCTAAATCTGTGAGTAAAAATTTCAATTTAATAGATATTTAAAATGATTTATTCATTAAAATATTTATCACTTTTTTAATGTAATAATTATATTAGAATTATTATTGATATTAATATAAAAAATACCACATACCATATATATTTTATATATATAGACGTTAGAAATTTACCTCTCTATGAAAATTGAACACCATAGATGTCGCTTTTAAAATTTCGTAGGAAGCGAAAATTTTTTATCGAAACCAATTATCATTTTAGTTCATAACTCTTAATTAATTAGATTAATTTTACAGTGTATAATGCCATATATTAATTTTTGGTATACTAATTAAAAAATATGTTAACTACAGGACTACAGTAATCAAGAAGTTATTTGCAGAAATAAAAAGACATTTTTAATCTATGAATATATGTGTAAGTCCTTTCATGCAAACCTTTCAGGAAGTGACAGATGATATCGCAGAAGATTATTACATGTAAGAAAGCTTAAAAAAGAAAATGTATGTATTAAAACGACATTGATATTATTAAAATCATTTAAAATGATGTCGGGAATTTCGTTATATTTCAGGCGGTGTTTTTAAATGATATTTTAGATATTAATATACTGTGCTTAAAAAACTTTTATTATTATTAAATTGAAGCACTTGAGCACTTTTACTCTTTCTTAACTCGAGGTATTTTTAAAACCCCTCTTTACGGCTTGACTGGATTATTGTTTATGACTTCATCAGACTAAGCAATAATTGACCTCAGATCTGCATACCTCCCCAAAGAGCATGTAACCATTCTGAGATTTGATAACGCGGTGTTGGTAAGTCTGTCTGTATATCACTATTGTTTTTTCCTTAAATTTTGGAAAAAAAAATTTGAGAATATTGTGGTAAAGACTATGAGTTTCACAAAGCTGTAATGAATTCCACACAAAATGAAAATAAATGCAGTCACTACTTTGACCGGATGGATCTTATGGGTCACAAACCATAAGACTACATTCCACATCACTTTCATACTTAATAGCTATACATCCTAGGCAATAACACTAAACTGTCGTTAAATAGCTTAAATAGTTTCGGATATTTTAAATACCAAAGTTATCCGATTAATCGATTTTCAATGAAGGCTCCGAAGTTAAAAACAAAATCGGATTTTTGTAAATCCTAAGTCTTCGATTATCTGGATTTGTGGTTATTATTCGCAGTGCAATTATTCGGAGACTTGGTGAGCAAAAGTTAAAGGGAGAGCACAAAATGCAAACGAACGTGCCTCACACAATAAATACAAATACTTCATAAGACCAAATACGAATTACACTATTACTTCTATACACTTCTAGTTGTTAACATTTATATGTTTCTCAACATTATAATAAATAAAATCAATTAATCAATTTGGATATATTACTTTCAATATATAGTATATCTATTCTTTAGAGCTCATCAGAAAATATAAAGAATAATTAGAATTACGTTATGGTATATCATAAATTAAAAACTCACCAACATTTTCAAATATCCATTTTTAAATCAGAATTCGTCAAAAGTAGATTAAAAAATACCTTGAAAAATGGTATCCCTATATTTCAGGTCAAAGAGCTTGTAACAATTGAAAACTCACGGCATAGGTACACCGTTAGACCGTCCAGCAATTAGACATTATTATGATTGTTAGTAATTTTTCTATTTTTGTACGTCTATTCTTACCCCTTTTACTGTTAAAGAACATTACATTATAAACTACTTCTATAGAAGACGTGCATATCAGAAAAAAATCCCTCATATTATAAGTCATTAATATGGGGTTGTAAGGGTAAAAGGCGTTTTGGCTTACCGCAGATATGTTACCTTAAAGAGAGGCGATTCAAAATGAAACTGGCAATTTGTTTAATGATTTAAAGTCAATATAACGCTGCAGAAGTAAAAAAAAATCGCTTGGAGAACTTGCGGTACCAATAGGATTTTATATGAAGTCATAACACATACATATATAGACGGCATGTTGACATTGAATCGCAATGTTACTAGATATTATGTGGAATGAAAAATATTGAATAGAAAAATGGAACGGTTCCGGCAATATTTACAGACACGATATCTCTGTAGAACTACGACAAATGAATAAGTGATTGGCATGTCTTTATATGATTTAATGAAAACCAATACAACAATACAACGGCATAAATTAGAACACTTTTATTCTTTCGAATCCTTGCAAAAATAAAAACCTTATATACTTTTCATTGATTGATTGAGGTATGACCTTTAATTCCTGTAATTTATCTTTTATATCCACAATCAACTTGAGTCGCCTTCACTTGAGTTCCCTTCATCAAAGTGGTTATAATAACTACGGGAAGAGTTAAAGTCACACAGAGTCAAATGAGTACGTTACTTGGTCTAAAATATTTCCAAAGTACTTTACAAACCGCGACATCTTCTATTTGTCTTTTTCAAACTATTACATTCCAAATATTTTGTCCTAAGTTATGGGGCTTAAGTTTGCGGGCGTGATGATGTGTAAAAGTATATATACTTAAAGTGCATAAGACTAACAAAACTATAATGATAATTTTGTTTTAGAAAAAACGTTTATATTTAAAATTCATTATTAAGTGTTATTGAAATGTTTCAAGTATTTTACATAGCTTTTTTCCATTCTATGCAAATCATTTTATTACATTTTTTTTTAAAAATTCTTATATTTATTTGTAAGCCAATAATATTTCATGTAAAAATTGTATTCACAACATAAACTTACATTCGTAATTACTTTTTATTAAAATAAATGTATTCAATTAAGAACATTTACTTCTGAGTAACTTTGTTGCTAATGATACTTGAACCCAAACACAAATTTTTGAGTGATTTTAAAATGGATTCATAAAGTAATTAATCAAATTAAATCATCTATTAAGTATTTAGTAACCACTTATGAACATTAAAATCATATTAATAACATATATAACGTAAAATGTTTGTCTGTCTGCTTTTCTAAAAATATGAAGACCTCATGGTGTCTTTAAAAGGTAGACATATATATGAAAGTAATATAATTTAATAAATATAAGATAGAAGCATAAAGATAATAATAATAAAAACAATAATTTAGCAAAACAAAATTGCCTATACTATTCTTTTCTATCTACTGTATTAAGTAACTTAAAAAATAACAAAAATTAGTTATTAAAAATAACAAACAAAAAAAAAAATAGTAAATTAATAAACAAACAATAAAACTTTACAAAACTACTGTTTATTGAGTTTCCATTTTACAAACAATCTAATTAATTATT
>NC_051846.1:179671848-179684213 GCF_002237135.1 Teleopsis dalmanni
GACTATGGATTTCGTTTAGCTTTTTGTAAAATTTTTAAAATGTTTTTAGCTTCGTGCAGCACGCAAATGTCTTGCGCGTATCTAAGAACAAAACTAAGAAGGAACTTCAATTTCGATACTGATTAATGATCGAATTAGCAAAGTAAGAACATGAATAATCATCAAAGTTGCAATTTACTTTCGAAACAAATGATTTAACAGACATTTTAAAATTCATTTGGATTAATGTTACAAAAAAAAAAAAATTAAGAAAAAATTATCACAAAAAATATCAAATAAAAAAGGACAGAAAACTTCCTTACAAGTTTCTATAGTGAATACAGATACTTCCACAAACAGTTCACACTTTTCGATATCTTTTTAGGTCATTAAAAGAATTCAACTGAAATTTAAAAATTACTTTAAGTATCTAGATAATTATTCTTTACAACATTTAACACTTTTAGTGCAGTTTTTTCATTTTATTTATGGTTGCATAAAATTGCAGTGTTGAAGTTTTTTCGTGGCAAGAGTCTTTTGAAGTTGCCTAAGTGCAAATATCGTCACTTGAAGTTGTTAAATATTGTTGTTGCAAATATTGTTGCTGCAACCATGTTGCGTTTCAGATACAATCTTTATATTTGTTAGTGCTGAATTTTGATAATTTTACTAGCACTGGAATGTTGAAATTAAAATCAAAAAGTTTCACAATTGCTGTTGAAAATTACTTATCTTTTAAAAATATTTTAAAAATAAATTTAAAAAAAAATAAATAGTTTAGTTCAAAGTTGTAGCAAGTTTAGTTCACAAGTTTTCACTTTAGTAAAATAATATATTTTGAAATAAATTGTCACTTAAACTTAAATTTAAATATTTAGTCTACTTAGCACCTACTTAGAAATAGTTTAAAACTTTTAAGTTTATTATGCAAATTAAGGTTTTCAAAAGGTATTTGATGTTTATATATAAATTTCAGGTGGTTTACCTTAGCCTAACACAAATTCAAATACATAATATTATATGTATGTTCAACTGAAACATACATACCTCCAACCGCTATTCAAAAATGAAAATCTCAATACTAAGAACAGGAAACTGATGTATAAGCAAATAATTCGTCCGTCACTTCTATATGATTGTGTAGCGTTTAGCGAAGCTTCGAACACTACTATTCGCCTGCTAGAAATTGCACAAAGCCAGGCTCTGAGAAGACTTTTCAAACTATCATGGTACATTAGGACGAATGACATCCTCGGGGACATCAAGATTGATCCCATCAAAAATTATATAAAGCACAGAGCCCTGAAAGTATTGACGAAAACTGGCTTACAAACATAGCGTTATCAAAACTCAGAATAGTTACAGGCTGAGGTTAAATCTGAGGTCAATTAGTGCTTAGTCTGATGAAGTGATAAACAATAATCTAGTCAAGGCGTAGTGAGGGGTTATGAAGACACCTCGAGTTAAGAAAGAGTCGTAATGGTAAACCACCTGAAATTTATATATAATCGTAATGCACAACTATTAGTTTAGTATAAATACTTTTGAAAAAAAGTAATAGTGCACTGCAAATCTGCAAATTTTAAAATCTATTGTGATATCTCTGCAGAACGATGACTTTGCTTAAACATGACAAATTGAAAAAATTGGTTGACTATGCTTGACAATTTAAGAGTCTAGAACTCATTAAGGGTATCTATAAAAGCAATCTGTTGCTATATATATATCACTGGAGATAGTCTACTAAGCTTACCAAGCAATTAAACAGATTCCTAGGAAAAAATTTACTAAACGCCACTGTTAACGCCACTGTTAAAAGCTTAATAAGTTCATACAGTGTTTTAACGCACATTAATGGGGTGTTATATGGGACACTATAACATAGGAAAAGAATTCTCTCTTGCTTCTTATTTGACATTAAATTCATTTAATAAGAGCTTATGTATAGCTTGAGATTGTTTAACAGTGCTTCATATTTACAACTGCAAGGTAATGGTCAGATACACAGTGGATTCAAGAAGGGTAGTGTAGCACAACTTGGGATAGGATGGTGATTTCATATAGGAAAAAATTTTTTTTTAAATTAATTTTTTTTTGTCGAAAGTGATGTATCTTATGCCGAGAAGAAACTATTTAGCCAAGGCTACACAAACTTTCAATGCTCAAGTTTAAGTTCATGTGGAAAAACACTACTAGTCATCGCTTTTAATTTGACAGGCACAAGTTTTAACCAGGCACTTCCCATCGAAACAAATTATATATAGACTATAAGCTAATTAAAAAATTGGAATACTTTCTTAGACCACTGATGATGAGTACTTGGCAATACTCGAAACAGCTTTCTATGGTCAGCCAATCTTCAATAAATTAACTAAAATTGTTGTTGTTGTTTTTTTATTTCTATTCGAATTTTTTTAAAGAAATTTTTAATTAATGGATTTCGATTTTTAATTCAATCATTTGATTTGCATTTAATATTACCAAAGAGCATAAAACACACAATAATGAATATCTAAAATTATCTGGATTGTATTAGAAAAGTTATCCTAAACGACGTTAAATGAGTTTTTGTTTTAAACATTAAGCAACCCAATAAGAACTAAATATCTGGATAATCAATGTATATAACATATATAAGAGCATACGTATATATAGTCGTATAAAAATTTCATATTTGTATGCAGTTAAAGCAACAAATCAGAAATCGTTAAATTAAACTTCCGTTGGCAATGAATAACAAACAAATTCCAAATGTGACACAATCAACTTCTTAAATTATGTTGTGCGGCTAGGAAGAATTCACAGGCACATCACTACCGCCATCACCACTAGCACCACCAGCACCAGCTCATGCATAGGCATCATCATTATTATCATCTAAATTTACCAAGTATGTCAAGAATATTTTGACATTAAACGCACAGGGAGATTCATTGTCTGTGCAAATAGAGTATATGTTACAGGCTCAATTTATGCCAGTCACATACAAACAATTTGAAATATTTATCTACGGCAGATTTAGATTTTTAGGCGCAATCCGAGGTTGCATTCTTGATTTAGTAATACAAATACTCGTAGCAGATGATGCGAATTGAACACGGTTCGTTAAGAGTAAAACTTTTAGATAAATGACATCAGTTCTAAATATCGCTATCGAATAATTTTTCCTATATACTATATACTTCTACATACATGTAGGTTCGTATATAATTAACACGTCTATATAGAAAAAATGAAAATCAATATATTATAAATATCTACGGTTAAACTAATTGGGAGCTATTAATTCGTATAATTAGTATAATGAGTTCACTGTTGTGTGAAAATATGTTTGAAGTGTGAAAATGACAATTGTATTGATATTTGGAGGAGCAGGAGGAGTTCATGCAGATATTAAATTAAGTGAATTCATAAAAGATTAAAAAGGATATTGCTTTTCGCATGAAGCAATTATGAGATAATTATGAACAATTAAATAATTAAGCTATTAATAATATATATTTCAATAAATATTTATATACACATATCACATTAAGAAAAAAAAGATGTTATTGAATAACTGAATGTAAATACAAAATTTATGAAAATTTGCGGATCAATTACTGCCTTAAAAGTTAATAAATTTAAATAATAATAATTTTATTATTTAACAAATTAGTTTTGAAAAATTAATCACTACTTTAAACACGCAGTAACTATGATTCGATATTTACTAAACATAAAAGCAATAAAATAGTTTATGGAGAACATAAGAAAAAAAAGTTATTTACTTATTTGGTCATGCCAAATAATTGTCAATGCTGGGTTATTGAGTTTTAATCGGATCAAACACTTATCTTCAGATATCACTGTTGCCTGCGCCTTTAGTTTCATATTATAAGTGCGATTAGTGCTGCCTCAGCTTAATCATTTCACCGATAACACGATCATTTAATATGTATTCTTTTTCGAACTGCTGTTTCGGACGTGTTTTCGTTTAAGTTGTCTTTTAACTAGGTTTTTAACTAGGCTAAGTTGTTATGGTGATGCTAAACTTTAATTGTCATACAAGACTTAAAAGGATTAAGAATATTTCCAACCAGCAATAATGTGGGGCTTTGAATTGTATCAGTAAATGGGTGGAATAGTTTGTGATACGTCGAATTCAATTTTATTTTTGAAATTGGTAAAATATTCATATTATAACACTTGAATAGCGTCCATCAAGTCTGTTAACACAAACCTGGTTGGTTGGTTGATTGTTTACACTGGCAAGCTGGCGACTTTTCACGATTTTTTTTCCTCACACGAAACTCTAAAATAGACAGATATAGACCAACTTCATCCCGTCAAATTAATGTAACTAAATTGGCCTTCGCCTTCATCAATGAAAAGTCTAAGAAATTGTCAAATAGGTACTTTATTAAAGGTAGATTTCTTCTGGATGCCAGAGAAGAGCATTCACAGAGAAATTAATTAATGACCAAAACTTCAGCAATGAGTATTATAAGAAATGCGCAGTTTCTATCCATGGGATCCTATACATTAGGCACCATAGAGAACTGCAGTAAGTTTTGAGGTATTCACACCATCTTTTTTGATAAGTTTTCAAAATCTAGTCTAATTGTAAGCGACCCAAGTTGACTGGGGAGTTACTCATGACCTTCCATTTGTTATAGTCAAGTTGAAGAAAGTAGAGGTAAGTAATTATCTTAATGGTCGCCAGGGGAAAACATAATGGTATCCCGAATTACATATATAGGGAAGCACTAAGGTTGGGCAAATCATCTGCTTTCTCATTTCTTTCAATGTTCTTATGTCCAGGAACATAGATAAAAGTGAAGTAAGCTACCCAATTTAGCTCGTCGTCTCCCTTCATTCTTTTACTTTCTTAGTCTATTGAGATTATCTCTTGGGAATGAAATTTATTTACACTGAATGCACTTAAGATATTGCAATGAACAGTAATTTCATGTTGCAAATTTTCAATTCGCCATTTATTAGTAAGTAAAATTTCTAAGAAAATAATTAAATATGGATAAGGTAAGATCAAAATCTGGTATATTATTATATATTAAAATCAGTTACTATATAGAAAATCAAGAATTTAAAATCTAGGGTTTTTTTCATTTCAATTCCACTTGAAATCTCGCAAATCAATTCCCTATTTTAATAACATAAGTATTAGGAATTGAGGGTAATCTAATTTCAACTCTGTATATATTTTAATATATATATATATATATATTTTAATAGTCTTAATAATGCTTCAATTTTTAACCCAAACTTTTGTTCATTTACTAAATAAACTCTTAAGTTTTTAGTATTGTTTCTAACGTAAAATATTTAATATTTTGCTATGTTGTGCGATTAAATTCTTTAAAATGTAATATATCAGACTGATCTTCTTTTCATTGCCTAATGAAAAACTTTTCTATTAAAAGTCCATTAATGCCAGTGAAAGTTTTGGAAATAAATTTCACTAAAATTTAGTCTGCCGTACCCTCACCAATATACCACGTATAAGTGAGAGAGGAATAACTGAGTCAACTTTCCTGCTTGAGAAATTCTAAGTTGTGGAAAATTAATTTTTATATAACAAAAATTTGTTAAAAATATTTTCTAAAAGTATCTCAACCAATTTGGAGAAGAAAAAGTTTAATTCTTCCCTAATATGACTACTCGTTCATGAATGTGTCTGAGTGCAAATATTGCCATAAGTGCATTAAGTATTCTTTTAAATGCAGTCAGAGCTCATGCTGGGTATTCAGCACTTGATGAACTTCTGTAAGGACTGAAACTTAGGAAGTTTCTTGGCTTAATGTGGGTTTGTGTAAATGAGGGCCGCACAAAAGTTTGCATCATAAAGCAAAGAAAACACGAAAAATGTTAAACAATACCCTTTTTAATTTTTAACAAGCTTTGTAGTGTTGTTAAGCTCATGTTTTTATAATATTTTGTAAATGCTCTACTTTTGTTCCTAGTCAGTGATATCATAACTGGCAAATAATCGTTAAACTTTTATTATTCCATTTGGCGTTACATGGTGGCATTCAGAGAACCCTTTAAGCTGTCATAACAATTTTTTTAATCCTCCGTTATGTATCAAGAGTGTCCGCGTTACTTTGTGTGTGGTGCACTTTATTAATTCCGTAAATGGAATTTTTATTTTAATCAATAAAGTTAGAATTTATGTATGTTTTAGCATATAACTTGATTATTTATGTCATAAATTCCGCATACACGACTGCAGCGAAATGAGTAATGCGTGCCGCTGCTATTTTAGGTTTACAACCGCGCACATCAAGTAAGTGAAGTTTCTGAGTGAAATGTTACATTTATGTTTCAATTTATAAACACAAAAATCCCCAACCCATTTGGATAAATGTAACGTATGCGACTTTAATGTATGAGAGTCTTAGAGTAAAAAATTCTGTAATCCTTAGAAACATGTATTTTAAAGTTGTCGCTTAATATGGGATTGAGTAAATGCCTTCAGAAACAAAAAATGCCTTCGTTGTGTTTCTTCCAAAAAAAAAAAAACTATTATAAAAGAAAATATTCTTTACTCATAATCTTCAAATTGTAAATACTTTGAACTCAGAGAGCATATAAATACACATTACAATTCCATACATATCATTTGTAATTTACAGGAAAATCATATAAAAACAAAAAAAAAAAAACAATACCTGCTCTTCAAAGACAGTTTTTATTTGCAGAATTTTTCAAATTGTATATTTAAAGTAACCTTTCCACTGAATATATTTAGTTAATAGTATGCACAGTAATTAGTGTGCATCTTCAGAGTGATCGAAATGATCATTATAGATTTCAAAGTTTCAGCTGCGATATTAATCACGAAAGCATGACACTACAACTACATACTGTTATCGATAATGCGGATCTACATTATTTTCCCTTCCGATTTTACTCTTCACTATAGGTTATTATGATATGGAATATAGAAACCATAATAAATCCACACAAATAGCTATCTTCCCTTAATCTCATACCATTCACAGTATTCTCTTTTTAATCTTATTACTTTTCTATGCCCTTTAGCTTAGATCGATTGTATTTAATAAATCCAAAACTAATTCACTTTGCCCATCTATCTTCGTTTGTTTGGACTTCAGCTTTTTCTATTTTACAGACCACTATCTTAAGTCTTTTTGCAATATATTTTTAGGAGATGTTGCTTGTTGGTTAAAATCTCATTAAGGCTTTTCATCTATTGTAAATTTAAAAGCTATGCCATATAAATAAAAAGACAAAGTAGTATTCAGTTTACATACCAGTACCTTATCAGAGCAGACTATGCTTGAACTGAAAATGTTTCCGAATATGTAAAAAATTCTTAATGACATATATGTAAAGAAGTGTTTAGTTGAGTATTAAAGTTTGAAGTTTCTTGTAAGAGATTAGCTTAAGTATCATTATAATCTATTATAGAAAAAAGTATAAAGTTAAAATTGTTAATTCAAATAATCTGTATAATAAAGAAATACTACAACTATTACTGCTGTGACTACTACTACTGCTATTACTACTGGAAAAACTTTTTCTATTTTGTATTACGATAGAACTAGCAAGTTTTTTAAGATATGCTAGAAAATTTAAATAACTTTAAAATTTTTTATATAGTAAAAATTTGTAGATTTGTATAGATTTCAATAGGATTTTTTTTGTACTATTCAATAGAATACATAAGGTTAACTATTCTTTCAAATAGTGGAAAACATTTAATATTTACATATGAAAAAAACAATTTTCAGAAACCTTTAAACTTTATTTAAAGACTGTATTACATATATGGGCCATTCTTTTATAAATGGACCGCTTTCAGACTTTATCACCCACGATTTGGCTAAAATTTCTCAAGAATTCTTCTAATAAAATTAAGACAGTTGTAGAGGGGTTCTTGTACAAAATCACAGCTAAATCGGAGGTGATGAATTCAATTCTTGTTAAAATTCATTCCCTTTGTAAAAGAATGGCCCATATACTATACATATTTCTCGAGATACTGAATTTATAAATACAAAGGGGTGGACAATAAATCAAGCTGGTCACAGTGCATAGGGGCCATACCATTAACTATATCTGTTATTGTCATATTTATATTTGTTTATGCAATATATTATATATAAAAAAACATTGATACTATAAAACTAATTGTTCTTTTACCACTTTTCGATTATGTATTAAAAAAAATGAAAATCGTGTTTATATCAATGATGCACAGAAAAAGTAATCAAAATCGCATACCATGAATATAAAACGATTAGGAATGTATCAGTTTCAACAATATTGGAAAAATTCGAATTTTTACAATTTGTGAATTTCCGATGACGAATTTAGTTTGGAAATTTCAATAGTTCTGCGTTTTGCGAAAACAATTTCAAATTGAATTCACGCAACAATAAACGAGTCAATACGCAGTTCAATTCAGAACCACAAAAAGACACCGAAGTACATGTATACAGAAACGCCAAAACACCAGAACACCAGGACACCAGGCCATCAGGACACAAAGGCATGAAAACACAATCTATAAATCAGCATCACTCAAATGAATAAAGTGACACGTCACACAATTTCAAATGAAATTCCGGAAATGAATGTCATTTAGAGCCTCGGGCCAGGTTTCATGAAAAAGGAAAAATTTGGTTACACAACATGTCAAAATTCATAGCACTTAATTAAAATACCATCATTGTGCGGGGAAAGATATAGTGAAAGTTATACTCACTACGAGTAGGACAAAAATCATTGGAGGATTGTTGTTGTTGTTGCGTTTGTTATTATTGCACTATGGAGCATAAATTATTAAACAGAAATTTATTATTTTTGCTCGTATAAATTGTATGCGGAATCATGTTTGCTGCCTGAATTAATGTGGAATATCTCTAGTGTAAACATATCCAAAAAAAAAAAATGGAAAATATAGTACAGTTCACCATATTAAACGAATGCTTCCTGCCGTTTTGACACTATATCCTTCCTCCGTACCACATTTACTTATTTATGTTGGCTCGTAACAATTAAATTATGCGGTAATTGAATAAATTTTCTTCTGAATATTAACACGAAGGCGGTTGGCTTCTGCTCCAGAATACGCAGTAAGTGGCTCTCTTGTTTATTGGGGCGACAAGTGTTCGTGTTACAATAGCCTATACGCCTGCAAGAGCATAGAATTCAGTATTCTTCCCTAGGGAGTATTGAAATCAATCCACTAATTAGTTTGTTTGTTTATTTTATTACAACAATAAAGCATATACAATATTAAAGTGCCCACGAAAATTGGGTTTATGAAGATTTATTGATTGCCGAAGCCTTAGTGGTTTACCTTGAGCATTAGAGTAAATAAATTTATTTATGAAGTCTACAAAAGTATCACAAAATAGCTTAAGTAGTAGGAAGAGGCAAAAAAATATTTTCATTTTTATATTTATTGTTAGAAGGAAATTATAATTTTATTTATTAAGTAATCAGAAACATAATAGATTAATATTACAGATTAATATTAGTAGTAGTAAATCTACCATTGTCTATTTTTAAAATGGTAAGAGATCACAAATAAAAATATGGGTCACAGTGTTAATGGATGAGGCAATTTCTATCAGACAACATTTATTGGTGACTACTCCAACGCATTTAATATACAGTAAGTGAGTGTAATTTAAATAACAACTATTATCTCTCCGGATAACTTTTGCGTATTTGGTTGTTGTTGTAGCCAGTAGGATCTGAAAAGCAGATAACGTGAAGGAATTATACAATGAACAAATGTGTTAGGATGTGGATATGTAATGATTAAGTGAGTGTGGGAAAATTTTATGGAATGGAGGTGGTTCCAAGAACGGCCAGGTCTACATGCAACAGCCTCTCGTCAATCTCGACGACCAAGTGCCACTTATCACACTTCAAAGGGATATTACAAGTAGGTAGACATGTGTGTGAAAAACATATACGTATTTTGTAGCTTGTGTTAGTTGTTTTTTAAGATTTAAGAGATAATATATCATATGAAAAAACTTTCATTCATTTACGTTGAGAATTATTAACACAATCTTGCTTTTATATAAATATAAATCTTGTTTCTAACCGAAACTTAACTGGATTCGCACTTAAGTACTGAAAATTTTGTTATGACTAAATGATTAAATATACATCCTATATATTATCTTATTGACATATTTAACAACTATAGCTCAAACATAAGGTGAAGTTTTTAATATTCAATACGCTAAATTTTCGATTCTAATAACTCCTTTTTTAGGTTGACAGTACTGTCATTGACATCTATGTTAAATTGCTTATTAATATCTGCTCGTCATTTAAAACTGGCTAAAAAAGCTTACCATATTGCTTTAAGCCAATCAAGTATAGATTTCATAGGCTTCCAGGCATATTAGAATCGCAAGCAATGAATAGGCATTTGTGCTAGTTAAAAAAGAAGTAGGATCATGGCTTGTACGTCCGGAACCCTTTTGTGGTTCGGGAAAAATTAAATTCTAATAAATTCTAAATCTTTATAAAGACTTACAAGTGAATATAACATAAGTGAAACCGAAGTGGATGTAAGGAGTGTTAAGACTTAAAACGAAAAATATTTCGAACTATAACAGAAGCTTTATCAGGAAAACAATATCCTGTTAGTTAAACAACTACATAAATAAACTAGGAGTTGACTCCGATGAAATTTGCAGTTTCCACAAAAATTAGAAAGAAGCAATAAAGCACGATCTGGAGAACTGCCGTGCACAAAAGCAAAAACAATACAAGTCTAAGATAAATTCTCGTCATCTAATGATGAGCAACTAAAACTTTGAATAATAGAACAAATAGTATTACTTAATTCAGAGAAAGGGTTTAGAGTGCCACTCAAAGTTTAAGTATAGGAACAATACATTTTAATGTTGCGATACAATATTCAATCTATATATTCCACATTTCCCCACATTTTTTGGGTATCCTCACTAGCCTCGTATCTGCCTCTGCTTTCTAGGTATAAATTTTTCGTTATGAGGATTGGAATCACATGTATAGTGGAATCACTTTATAGTTCGCCAGTTCTTTGGGTTCGCTCTCATCTTTTCCGTCATATTTCATAGCTTCAATGTGAGCACTATTGTCTCTTCTCTAAATCTGAGCCACCTTTTACTGTAAAAGAAAGTGTGCTCTGGATTATCACAGTCTCCGTCGACATATATATAGTTGGGTAGATCCAGTTTTTTCATAAGGTACAGGTAATTGCAAAAATATTCATGGCAGGTCAGCATCTGAATGAGATAGTAATTCGTGTCTCCCGTTTGCCGTCTGACCTCGGTGATTATATTTGGTGTAAATCCAACTGTCCATCTTCCTTTAGTGATGACAATAGAAATATACAAATTAAAGTACTATAAAGCACAGCTCTATGAGTATTTATTATTCGATTAGAAACTGATTTAAAATTTGCAAAACAATTACTTGTTTCAGATACAAATTTTTGTCAAGAGAAATAAATGATAATCACCGAATTATCAACGAAATATTGTGTTTATCCTCGGTGTGGGTAAAAACTTTAATTTCCTTTGAAATAAAAAGGAAAATGAAACAGGATTTGAGCAGAAGGAAGATGAAAACTGTAGCGAATTTTGAACAAAGCGAAAAGTTCATATTGTGTTTATAATGGAATAACTTAAAGATTTACTTCATTTACCACATGAAATTGCATACAAAGCAAAAGAAGTGAAAAAACCAATTCACACCGAAGAAAAATGGCAGCAGATGCAAGATAAAGGAGGCTAAAAAATAAGAAAAATTGTATGTGGAAAGAGGAAGCATCGAAGGAGCAAAATGAAAATTGAATTTGTTAAAAAAGAGAAAAATGCTTCATTAGGAATAAACCAAGCGTTCAATTTGCACATATTTGTGTGGTTTGCCAATACAAAGAAATTTACGCACCGACATACTTACAGATACACACAGTCACATCGAGCAGTTATGGGAAAAAGTCTAAAGTGAGCATCAGAAGGCACATGTAATGTGTCGGTAGCAGTTGTAACCATTATGGGCTAAATTGACATTATTAGATGCAAATTGTACTATAAATTGAAAGGAAGTCATCCTATTAAAGTTAATTTGCAAACACGCCCACATAATGATTATAATAGCGCTTAAGAACGAAATTACACTGGCACCAGATGAACTGTTATAAGCGGTAATTGAGAGTAAATGCACTTATAATTTGGATTGCTAGTACTAAGATACTTACTGGTGCAATTTAATGTTAAAAAAATTAAAATACGAGTATTAACAGAAAAAGTTTTTACTGAAACTACGAGTGTTTAGTCTACATAAGTCAGTGGTTCTCAACCTTTTTTTGACCAATGGCCACTATGATGTTTTCGTTTTTA
>NC_051846.1:179684313-179694338 GCF_002237135.1 Teleopsis dalmanni
TACGCATTCATAACGAAAATTAATGGAAATGACATTCTTTAAACGATTCGTCTTGTTGACCTCATCAATCATAAATACGGGTAAGTCAGCTTCAATTCTTTCTACTTTACATAGTGAAAATTATAATAATATATATATAAACACCACATTCAAACCTATACACAATAAGAAACCAAGATTAATATAAAACTTTAAAAAATAAATTTTACTTAAAATAATTTAACTAATTAATTTAAATAATTCAAATTAATTTAGTAAATACACAAATACATAAGAATATTGATTTGATTATTATTGATTTTTTATTATTTGATTTTTTATTATACTGAAGACAATATGTATATATATACGCTAATGGGACGAAAAAAAAAACAGAACGCCTTGTGGATAATTCGAAATGACCACAAAGTGAAATGCACATTAACAGGGCTCTTAGATTAAGAGCCACAATATGTTAAAGACGATTTAGAACGTTTATAAAGCGAAACCCAACTTGTTCGTATATATATATACTTATATATATATATTAATATTATATATATTATACACATTATATATATATATATATGTTAATATATGTTTATTATATGAGGGTTTTATGCTTTTGACCCTAACAGTTTCAGTTAAAATTACAAATTGTGCGACTATTTTTAGTGATATTTTATGGAATATGATTACAAAAAAAAAATTTTGAAACTGATATGTGGGACCGAAAATAGTGTTTGCAGTTGAATGTGACAGTGAATTTAAAATCTTGTAACATTAAAAATTAACTCTCTTCAACTTTATGTAACTTTTAATTTTGTTTATTAAAAAATAATTAAGTTTTTATTATTTATGTGATATGACAACGATCTGAAAAACAAGTTAATTGGGTTATGTACGTAAAACATGTTAGTGTAATAATAAAAAATTACAAGAAAAAAGAAAAAAAACAGCGCCGTGACGAAATATGGACGTGACATAATCCGATAAAGAACCAATGGAACTAATAAATTTGCAGAATAATGTACAGTTCATATAAAAATCATTAGAGCTCGACAAGCAATACTAACTGAAAAAGAAAAAACTAAACAATAAGTAGCTTGTGTTGAAATCAATGACAAGAAGATTACAGAGCAAAGGAAACACCAGAACAACGTAGTGCATATGTAAATATAAGTTGTGTGCAAGCAGCAAATTTTATTGTGATGATTAAATGAAATAAAGATGACAAAAATATATTTGTTTTACCGTAAATCGTTTATTCATGATTAATATGCAGTTTTAAATTTCATTAGCAGTTGAAAGACATATTTATCACTTCATGTTTATCACTTCTTCAGATTATGCAATAATTGACCTCAGATCTGCATACCTCCCCGAGGAGCCTCTGACCATTCTGAGATTTGATAACGCGGTATTGGTAAGTCTGTAAGTTTTCGTAAAATATCTCAGGGCCCTTTAAGTATTTTTTGATAGATGTCAATGTTATTTAAAAATCAAAATCATGGAACTACATGATTGAAATTGAGAATTATGCCTGTTAGTTTTGCACTTGATTATTAACTTTATTTTTTTGAATATGTTGTGATTCAATAATAAACAACCATTTCTATCATTAATAATGATAATATTTAAAAAAAAAAAAGAATTAAATATGAATTTATCTCTACCACTCTCATTTATTTAAAAACTCATTTAATCCTTGTAAACATTTTTGATTAATTTATTTTGCAGAAACCGTAATCGTTATTTTTTCATAAACTATAATATGTGTAAAGTGAATTTCCGGTAGTTCCTATATAGAAATTTGACATTATTAAACATTTAAAATCACATATATTTTCCATTAGCGAAATTAAAATGCAAAACTGGCAAGAAATCGACAATAATAATAAAAATATTAATAAAAATAAAAATAATAATAATAGCAACGCCAGGTTGTTCTGCACGATTACACATAAAGCGGTTCAACCACTACATTTTATGCACAAAAACATGAAAAAAAATAATAAAAATAATAATAAAAATAATAAAAAGTGTAGTCAAAATTCCATACCAACTGAAGCCCATGGAAATCATACATTCAATTCTGCAGTGATGTTTCCTAATGAAGGCAACATATACCCCTTCAGCATTCACCGAATTCTAATGGAGTTAGGAAGAGTAATTCAAACGTTACTGTGTCCTTGCTCAACACTTTCGATTTGCTGAAGGTCCTGCGTTTTTATGCTTTCATTGCCAACATGTTTCGACATGAAAATGTACGATTTCATATAAATTTTTATTTAATATTTTGCACATTTCGGTCGCCGTTATCCTTTTTGGTTCGGTGTTCTCCACTATTTGAATGTATTTATTATGGTTAACCAGAAAATTGAAAGGAATGGAATAACTAAAAGAATTTGGTGAATGCTTGCAAAAATAGCAAGGACTTGCGAATAAATACATTTTAATGTCAGGAAAAATTCATTTTGATTTGAACAGGAATCGGCAATATTGGATATGTATTCAATTGAAAAACTGAGTAGAAACTGAAGTTAAGTTTCTGTGTCTCTGCTTATTGAATTTCAAAATTTGTTCTATAAATTTTAATAATAAATTAAAATTAATAAATTGACAAAGAACCTTTTTATTAAACTAACAAATAAGCAGCAACTTCATATTACTTGTTAAGGACAGCTTCTTTAATATATATCAAATATATTTTCAATAAATTAAATCGTCATATGATGAAAGTAATTCTTTTAAAACACCTTTGAATACTAACGTTAAATTTTTAGTTTAAAATCTATAGAAAGAAGACAAAGGATATATACATTGTGACCGAAAAGTTTCCATAAATAAATAAAACGCAAAATTCTTAATCTTCATCAATATTTATTTTATCTCCTTCAAAATATGCTCCATTAGAAGCGATAAACAAATGCCACGTTCTTCCAATCATCAAAAATTTTATAGGCGCTTTCCGGTATGGCTTTGAGTTCCCTCTGCGAATTCTGTTTTACGTCTTCTATGGATTCAAAACGCGTTCCTCTGAGTGGTAATTTGAGGTTGGGAAACAGGAAAAAGTCACACGGTGCAAGATCAGGTGAATACGGTGGCTGTTCGATGGTATTTATTGAATGTTTGGCCTTAAAATCGTTGATAATGTTGAACAAATTGAGGTGAATCGGAACAAGCCGGGCGTTGACACGTCGCATACACAAATTGTCCACCAAAATCAAACGAGCCATCTCACGACCGATGCCTAGCTCTCGTGCTATCTCTCTAACACTCACATGAGGATTTTTGAACACGATTTCCTTTGCCTTTTCAATGTTTTCGTCGGTGGTAGAGGTCGAAGGTCGTCCAGAACGCGGCATGTCTTCGACGGTCGTACGACAGTCCTGAAAGGCTTTGTACCACTCATAAACTTGAGTTTTCGATAAAACTGATTCCCCATAAGCCTTTTGTAGCATTCGCAACGATTCTGCACACGAAATTTCGTTCGAAAAACAAAATTTGATGCAAACTCTTTGTTCAATATTTTTTTCCATTGTTTTTTTCGCAACGCACTACTGAGGTGAACTGGTTTCAACAGCTGCCGTAAACGAACTGTCCGACAGATCGCGCTCATTTTGGCATAGTATTAAGGACAGTTGCAAACTACAAAACTTAAAATATCGAAAAATATACAGCGCGCGAATTTTAAATGAGAACCTCCGAAAACCTTTCGGTCACAATGTAGAATTCATGATTAGACCACAAACTTGTTCATACACTATGCCATATAGGGTTCAAAAACCTTGCTTCCAATATGTTTACTTCCTCTAGTCAAGTGGTATTACATCTCTACAGAAACGGCTTGTCATAAATGAAAAAAAATAAAAAAAAAATAAAATAATATAAAAAAAATAAAATAAAATAAAAAAATATAAAATTAAAAGGAAATAAATTATAATAAAATTAAATAAATTAAAATAAAATAAAATAAAATAAAATAAAATAAAATAAAGTAAAATAAAAAGAAAAGAATAAAATAAAATATAGTTAAATATTAAATAAAAAATGGAATAAAAATTTCAAATGAAACAAAATAAAATATATTAAAATAAAATGAAATAAAATAGTTTAGAATTAAAGTAAAATTAAACAAATTAATATAATAGATAATAAAATAAATTAAAATAAAATTAAATAAAATATAATAAAATAAAATAATATTACATAAAATAAAGTAATATAAAATAAAATCAAGTTAAGCAAATTAAAACAAAACAAAATAAATTAAAAAAATTTATATAAAAAAATTGGAATAACCGAAACTCAATATAACTGAATAAAAAATAAAATCAAATAAGACAAAACAACACAAAATAAGTAAAAATAAGTAAAAATTAAAAAATCATAAAATAAGTGAAAATAAAATAAAATAAAATGAGACAAGTTAAAATAAAATAAAAAATATAAAATAAAAATAAAGTAAAATAAATTTAATAAAATTAAATAAAACAAAATAATATATAATAAAATTAAATAAAATATAATGAATACAATACAATAGAATAAAAAAAGTCGAATGAAATAAAATAAAATAAAATGAAATAACGAATGAAATAAATAAAATAATATATTACAAAATGAAATAATAAAATAATATATTATTAAATAAAATATAATAAAATTGAGGCACAAAAAAAAATTTGTGCATATAAGCTCTGCAATATCAATTTACTTTTCCATCTATCTATTGTTAATAAATTAGAGGTTCGCTTTACTTTAGAACTATCACTATGTTTGTCATGTGTTCATCTATTTGCTTCTCTCTATCTATCGACTTAAAATTAGACTTTTGTCCCAAAAAATAATGGCTGATGCATAAAAAATGTTTTTCTCAAAACAGCATGGATTAGATTTACAATTACTAATTCTTCGCTGTATATTATTTACCTATGTTCCAAGACCATCCTGATATGTATTGTAGTGAATGAGCTCCTCCATCACAGAATCCATACTTGGATTTTGATGCAACACTTATGCTTCCTAGACAACCTCGTAAGCCTACAGTGACCAATCAGTAGCCTAATTAAATTAAGTTAGGTTAATCTACATAGATGTGAACCACGCATAGACCAAATTGATCCCTACCAATACTAAATAGAATAAAACCTCTAAGCAGATTTTGTAGAAGAAATTTTTTTTAAATTTAACATCTATTAGAAGCTTATTTCCTAAGGCGGATACTCTTATAATTTTTTTTTTAAATTTTTAAAAGCTTGGGTTTATATTAGATGTTAGTGTAACTTTAACAAAGAGCCTGTGTACGGTAGGTTTAGTATACGTACACATCGCTATATTATAAAACTGTTACAATTATTAATTTTTTGTTTTTATTTTTTAATTTATCAAGTAATTCTATTCATTACTGCTTAGTAGTAAAATTGATTTTGTTAAATCTAGAAGGCTTTAAAAAATTTTATTCCTCTTTTTTCTTTCTATTTAACTTAGGACTCTAAATTAAGACTTAGGACACCTTTTCTGCTTATGTTACATTTGAGTTGCTAACGAGTCTCTTTCTTTGGCGACTTCATCTATTTGCTCATTTATCGTTTATCTAGATTACGACATATCTAAAACGGATTTAGTAGATTTTGTAGAAGAAATTTTTTTTAAATTTTACTTTCGACTTTATCGGCTTGTTTATTTTCGTGGACACTTGCTAGTTGCTAAACCTAATACCTGATACCTCTATCTATATTGTTGATAGATTCAAGCTATGTCAGGCTGCTATGGCACTTCTTTTATGGCATTTTGCTTACTTTCTTGGATCCACATATATAAATATATAAACATATATAAATATGTAATTGCTACTCGCCAAAACTCGCCAAAGCAAGTTTTATTTGGATGTTTTCTATTCCGATCATTTCAAAATTGTAAATATGTCAATTTTTTAAAATTAATTTAAAATTGTTAGAAATGATTTATTGTGGATTATGAACCAATATGCATAGGTACAAAAAAAAATTTTTTCTTATTTTTTTAAAGAAACTAAAGACTTAGAATATATTTGTCCATTTATTCACTTATAATATTATAATTTTTATTTATGCAGATAGTCTTCTTCTACTCTTGACCTACTCGATATCCTTATTTTAATAACTACAATCCAATATTTATTTTTTATGACATTCTATACAAATTTGACTATCTACTAACTAACTTTTTTACATATCCAGCCCAACTTTCTGCTGACTACTTGCAAAGGATTAACTTTATTTGCCACAGTGCTTATGCATGAACCAATTTTCTTGTCTCTAAATTACTTCAAAAAGTTCACCAATTGCTGCTAAGCCAAAGCCACTATGACTAGTAATTCTAGTGTTCATATCCTTACCGGAGCCAATGAAATATTTGTTAACATGACGCTTACGGTGGAGGGACATGTGTACAAATTACGGTCAAAACACTTATACCCACCTTAGGAGCAATTTAAGCTGATATTGCTTTACTTTGTCTAATGTTGTTGTTGTTGTTGTTGTTGATTGTTGTTCTTATTGTTGTTGTTATTGTTGCTGTTGCTGTTATTATTGCACTTGTTTAACAGATACTCCATACTTAGAGAAAAGGTTTCGCAAATATACATAAACGTAATAATCCAAACTGTTGCCACAATTTCTGACTTAGTTTATTAAGAACATATGAAATTGGCTGGCAAACGTGTTGCATGTAATCTGTTTAACTCTGTTGATCCTTAAGATTTTCAGCATTTATGCACATTTGTTGCCAAATTACCAAATGTTAGTCGTGTTGAATTTTTATAAAATTTGTTTATCTTGTACACCCGCCACCAAATGAACTTTATTTAATGCATATATTATTGTTATGACAACAGCACATATGTTTGATAACTTAAATATTTTATTAAATTTATTTCACTTTCATTATAGAGCGGATGTCACTCAAATATATATGGTCAGTTTCAATTATACTTCAATGTTATGTATTGACACGACAACTTTTTACTTGGAAATGCTTCAAATGAAAATATAAAATGTAATGTTTTAAAATATGTCACAATTTTCTTGAAAGCTCACTTAACAATTTCACGCTCAGTATCAAATGCTACAATAAATACCTTTAAATGCCACTTTAAATATTTTTAAATATTTTTTCTAAAATTTTCTTTTCATATTTCATATTATTGCTTTTCTAGCCAATTGCCTTGCATGCTACTTTCGCATACACTTATGAGGTTTTACATATTTTATTGCCTTCAATAATTCATTATTATTCGCTTATATCATGAACTAGTATTGCACAGCTCAAGTATTTTGCAATTGCAGCGCTCAACTGTTCAAAACGCCCAAATGCAATAATAGTGCTGTAGTGCAGCACTATTTCCGGTAGCACTTAACAGTTAAGCTGCTTTTATGTTGGCCTTCACTTACACGTATTTATTTTTTGCAATATTTTCGCGTGCATTTATACGCTGCTACAGCGACCAAGAGCCGTCAACCGTACGCGCCAACACTCATAAACACTGACGGACTGACACGATTACCGACACTACCCAATGATTCTGGCTGTATTTTTCCCCCTTACATCGACTTGAGTAAATGATTTTCTATTGAAAAACCATAACATTGCCACGATGCAACGGCATTGCCTTGCACTTGTTTGGTTTCCATAAAGTGTAGCCGCATTTCGCATATAAGAACGACATACACACACCAATTGCTCGGTCACAAATATGCACTAAAACTGCACTAAAGTAAGCCTACTTAATACACTTTAACAATTCTGTTATTTTTATTGTAAATTCTAATATATGTTGGCTTACAATTTTGTGTTCGTAAATATTTTGCAAAAAAATTTATTTAATACTTTATGTTCATATATCCTGTTTCACGCCTTCGTACGTGTTCGTTATTTCGCTTGACTATGTTCGATTTTTTTCGTTAACGTTTTATCAATGCAATTTCAGAATTTCTGTTCAAATAAGAAGACTGAAATAATTATATTTTCAAACGTACCGCACAAATCCGTTCACACCATTAACGTCGACGCTTACTTGGAGACTGTTTTTGCCATGTAGACTAAAGCAACATTTATACCGAGCCATTTCAGCATTACGCCAGTCGTACTGCCTTAACGACACTAGTCTTACAATGTTAACTGTTAACATAACTGAGTTGAAAATTACTGTACCAGAAAATGTACTCCAACCACCCACTGTAAATGTTATACTTACTCTTAAGCATTCTGTTACTCACTAACATTGGCACATTTGTAGACTTTTAACAGCTGTTAATGTTAGTAACATTTTTATTATTTGTCTTACATATGCACACAAAATGTTATCTCTGTTTTAACACATTTCTTTCGTAGGGTGTCTGTCTGTTTGTTCTCTGTGTGTTTGTTTGTTTGTTGTATGTAAGTCCATTCATATTAGCTGTTATTCCAGAATCAGTGCCAATATGTCAACACGTTCAAGAACATGTTGACACTTTTATGAGCGTGAATGCTTTTTTATAAGTTTTTATTTTATTTTATTTTTTATTTTTTTATTTAATTTTTTATGAAAATGTTATATATTTTGCGCTTTTATAAAAGTTCATGCAACAACACAAAACCATATCATGTTTCATCCATATGTGCTTTCTTGTGTTTGCGGAATATATTCATCCAAAGCGCATTGGTAGTAAAACTTACACGGAAGTAGTAAAGAAAAGTAATCATTTAAAACGAACAGTGTTTTATTTTATATATCTTAACTTATATTATATTTCCTTAAACTATATATGTTCAGTCAATGTTAAATTAACAATAAATCTTTAATTTTATAGCACAAAAGATTTTATTATTCACCGTTTCAAATGTGAGTCTTAGTTCATATCAATTATCTGTCTAACAACTCATTTATATCAACTCTATTTTCATACTAATTATTAGTTTTTTGTTTTTGTTAAACAATGCAGTTTTTATAAACAAAATATTTACTTGTTTCCTTCGAAAATAAATAGCTTCCCTAATGTCCCAAATTCATAACCGAAGGTTATAATATGAGACTCGAATGTAGTAGAAGTGGGTCGATACCCTTAAGTATCGTGGATGACAAAAATCCAAACTAACGCTGCAAAGCTACAAGTATAGACATAGCCAGAAAAGAAGGATTGCAGTGCTCCATGAAAGAATGTCCAATTAAAATATCAAAATTAGTATATATCGACTATGCAGAAATAAGCGTCATTCCATTACCGAGCTGACACCAAATGACTATGCTTTTAAAAAATTTAATTTAAATCTTAGCAATGCCGCCATCTATAAAAACAATATCACCCTAATCATCAGACAATAAATCACCATTGCCAATAAATACCATAATAACATTGGATCGGTATTGTATTGAGAAGTAGAGAGCTCACTTGACCGATTAAACCTACGCTCTATAAGTCGTTTATCCTACTTCGGTTACTATATGCCGCTAAAGCATGGAAATCATCACAGAGTGATGAAGCAGTACTTTTAGTGTTTGAAAAGTAACTGTTTGTAAGATATGTAGACCGCTATTAATTAACGACAACTACCTGATTTGAATCAATTATGAATTGTACACACATTATCCCAATATTGACAAAATACATTAAATTAACTTTTAACGGTACTGTTGACTTGGTTATATTGTGAGGCTGAATGATGAAAATTCATCCAAAAAGGAGCTTAAACCAGCAGTTGATGGCAGAAAACCGCGTCACCAGTGGAGTGTTGAAATTGTGAGAGCACGAACCACAATTTTTTAGTCTTATGTGTGATACTAAGACAAGCCTTCAGCAGAGACGCCTGTAGAGTATTGTTTTCTTAGAACGAAACCCCACTGAAGGTTTGGCATGGCAAAGAAAGTGAAATAGGGAAAGTTACGTTACTAAAAAATTAATTACCATCTCTTTTAGTTCAATTATGTTAAATAATATATCTAATAATAGTAAATCTCGTGCTTTTATTATGATAATAATAATACACAATAGAATGCTCAAAAATCAATATTTCTCAACTGTCAG
>NC_051846.1:179694438-179713818 GCF_002237135.1 Teleopsis dalmanni
CTGCTAATCAAAATACGACACTAGTGTGACAGTATGACACAATATTTTATTAAATGAGAATTGTCACAAATATTCTATTTCAGAAGCTGCAATCTTTTTTCAAAAGGAAGTGGTGTGAAATTAACACCCAACGAAAAACTGAGACTTTTGAAAAATAAATAGAAAACTTTCCTTATACAAATGGTTGACTGTAACAATGTATATTTTCAAAAATAAAAACTCATTTAATGTAAGTGCTGCAAATACTCTTTCACAACATCAAACTACAGATACTCGTATCCTCTACCGAAATTGCGAATGTGTAAAAATTCATTCCAAATGAATAAGCTTTGAAACTTTGGGAAACGTTTCTAGTTATTTTGTTAAATGAAAATACTTCCCATATGCATTTTGCTTTGTTCTCTCTATCATTAATTTTTCAATTTAAATTAGTGAAGTACCCATGTATCTATTCAAAAAAAAAAATACAATACCACAATTGCAAAAAATAAAAAAATAATTTTAATTAAATTTGTCATATTAGAGAATAAACTTTAAATAGAACATCATCGCTACTATCCTGAATTCATAGAAATTGTTTTTATTGTCCTGCATGAGATGCCATTATATAAGGAATACTGTATAAATTCTCATAAAAATTAAGTTATTAAAATATTTAAGCAGTTGAAAATTTCTCTAAGTCCGCGTCCTTCGTGGCATTAATTTTCCGCAGTGACCAAAGTGAAAGTCTTAGCCTTGATTTCTTTGCCTTTTCATTTTCATTTTTTCCGTTTTTTTTTCATCTTTTATAGCTAAAAAAAGGAAAAATATTAAAAAGCCACTTTTGTTCCCACTTAACAATGGAAGAGTAGAACGTTTTTGTTGAAATTTTTTTTTCTTTATGGTTCAAACCACAGAAATAAAGCAAACTTGCCATTTAAAGAGTCTCCAGATATTCCAACTACAAGCGAAATTAAGTACACAACCGTAAGAAACAATGCAACCATAAATTAGAGGTACAAGGAAAAATCTCTAATAGAGACCACTAATGAAAATTACTTATTACTTTAAGAGAAATTACTTTCTCGCTGTTAGGTTAGTCATTTCTTAAAATTTCTTTGTGCACTTTCTTCACTTTCTTCCGCAATAGTTAAACAAGATGAATCGTACTTGAATACTTTACTTTTTTCTATTTTAACACTTTTTGCTTATCATTTTTAAAGGATTCTTTTTTGGTTGCTTTGTGAGTGATTGTTGAAACCTATATCTGACTTTAAAGTAAATATTTAAAAGTTTTTTCATTGATAAGTATTTAGAATAGCTCTTAACGAATATAGAAATATTTTAAGTGTTAAAAGTTATGTCTTCTTCTAGGTATCTACGAATGATGACTAATATGGATGTTATTTCTGATTTTATTAAATATTCTCGAAAGAATATTCTTACACTTATATCAAAGTACCAACTCTAGAACCTGAGACAATTTAACCCCCTTTGATTAATTGAAGTAAATTATACTCTTCGAGATTGTTTGAAATATGACGAAGGCATGCTACTTTTCGTTAATATAACAGACCGCGTTATCAAATCTCAGAATGGTTACAGACTCCTCGGGGAGGTATACAGATCTGAGGTCAATTATTGCTTAGTCTCATCAAGTGATAAACAATAATCCAGTCAAGGCGTAAAGAAATGGTTTTAAAAATACCTCGAGTTAAGAAAGAATAAAAGTGCTCAAGTGCACTGACTCAAATAGCTTCAGCATAATAATAACAATTTCTAATTAATTTAGTGTTATTATTAGATTATATACCAAACTTTTTCTTTACCTGAACCTTAGACTTCTTAATATAATTGAACCGAACCGAATACTAAAGTATTGTCTCCTTAAGTTTTGAATGAACGACAATTAAAGAAGCTTTGCAAGCTTTTGAATATTAATAATTGGAGAATGATTCTATCGATAGATCTATTGATATCGATAGATAATTAGATATCTAATTATTGATATCTTTCGATAGATAGCACAATAAAATATAAGCGCATCCAGATATCTATTACAGAGCTATACAAAGAGCTATTGTATATAGCTATACAAAGCTATACGCTAAATCCTTGAGCGTTGCGTCATGGTCTAACTATATTGTTTTTATTGAATTTTATTAGAAATTTTTATTAAATCCAAACAAGCCGCAAGTAGTGAACCAAGGCAATTGCCAAGGTTTTCGATTTGGGATGAAAACCATACCCATAGAGTTGACAAGACTGCTGGAAACTAAGCACTAGCATACAACTGCATATAGTGATCGAGAGAAAAATATCAGGGTGAAGAAGTTCTATCATAAATCCACTGTCAGACCTCAAGCAACAATGATTTTCTTGCTAGTTCAGCTGAGATTATAGAAGATTATACATTTAAAAAGTAAGCTCGATATGTGCTGAGTGTTTTCTTAATAAAAATTATGCATAAACGTGTTCACTCCGTTTTTATAAAGTTATGATATTATTGTGCAATCTTTGGCCCAATATATGCCTTTGTCAATTGTAAGTTCAGCTAGGAAGCCTTGTGGAGGGGAGATCAAGAATTTTTCTTACATAGGAGAAATGTGTTTGCACTGTGTCTACAGTTTGTTGGTAAACCCGTTTCTAAGTTGGGCATATAGTTTGCTATGTTTTTTATAAAAAATCTAAAGAGTTTTTCCACTTGATCATAGTGTTTGTACCCCCAAACTTGGACACCGTAATCTACATATATGTTGTATAAAATTTTTAAAGATAATTAAGCAATTTATTTATATTAATTCGGAACTTATACTTAATTTTCTTTCTTTTACTAAAAGTTCCTTATTTTTAATATTAACTAAAAAAATGTTGATTTAAATTTATTGAAACTTAAATTTTGAAATCTTATTTCTATGTAATAATTCTAATGTTTTTATTATGTACGAAGTACATACAACATTATGTTCTATAAACACTTTCGTCTACAACGGTTAGTAATTTATTTCGGTCATTACTTTACCCAATTTCCAGTGGCCAACAGCTTTCGATGTTCCACAACAAAGTTTCTGTTAATTAGAAAATGTTGCAATAAAGTTAAATGTTTATGTGGCTTTTACACGATACTTTAAATTTATGTAGATTTCACTTTTATGTATTGTCTGTATTGCTGCTCGCCAGTTTGGTAGGAGAAATTTAAAAATAAAATATTTGCAATAAAATTTAATTACACTAATAAACACGCCAGGCAATGACATCACTTAATGCATGCGAAAAACGTGTAAGCCGACATTAAACAAGCGAATTTGTCTGTCGAGGATGACAAGCGTTTCCAAGAAGATACTAAAAGTGTCCAGACAGCAGCTGCCCATTTTCACTGACCCATTACGCGCGAATTGCCCGAAGGCGTACAATGAAAATATTGAAGTACAAATTTTCAACAATTGTTGTTATCTGGAAGGATTTTCAATTTTGGCAGTTATCGTTTCTTTTATTTATAAAGGATTTCCTATCACAAGTGGAAATAAGATTTTAATGGAATATCTGATGTCACTTCAACACTTTCAACAGCTCGCTCCACTTTGCAGCATGTACCGAAACTATTAAATTTTGATTAGAAGTAGTGAGAACTTGCCGAAAACATTATTTTTACATAAGGATACATAAGGATGTTTCAGCATATTTACCCGGAGCTGCACTGCATAGTGGAATTAGGTCACGGGTAGTGTATTTATGTCTATTGCAACAAAATCCATTTTATGCCTCAAACCATTTTACGCACGTTTGCATTTTTCGTTTGACATACTTTTACAAAGATGTAAATATTTATGTATGTGTGTGTGTGTGTGTGTGTGTGTGTGTGTGTGTGTGTGTGTAAGGATTGTCGTACCCACAAACGACGAGTACTACCTAACGCCGAAGGACAGCTGCATCCTTATCACTAGAGTAACCATTACTCAAATTAAGTTTAAGTTTAGTGTGTTTGAATTGCCTTTTGCTCGAAGGCCTGCTTGTCTGCGGAGCAACAGAGTTCCAAGCTGAAAACAAGTCCTGCTTAATATGAAAGAAAAAAAATGAAATAAAATAAATAATAGCAACCGTTTCACTTACATTATTTGAGTAAATATTTAGTTTTAGTTACAAGTAAATAAATGTACGTGTAAGCAGTCTGCTACGTTTTATGGCATAAATTTTGAAATCGAATAGAGGAAACGCGAATGAATTCTTAAGAATACCCGCATCCGGAATTCGGGTTACAGTTGCCATGATTTTTTTTTGCATTTCTGCACGGTTAAATGTTGGTCGAGGAATTTCCTTACATTTTTCATTTCTCAGATTGGCCACATTTTTATTTTATGCAATTTATTTTATTTTTCATTTATTTAGTTTGTCGTTTTCTTTGCAGATACTTTAATTCAGCTTGTGTATTTATTGTGGATATGTAATACTAGAAGTTACCGAAATACTTAAGCCAAACCCGTTTATTCCCGTTTCTTGCCCGTTTCTTGTAGTGCTGAGCGTTTATGCTGAAAAGTAATCCTTTTCCTTTTCGATTCCTGGCATGTTTGCTGCCGGCTTCCTCTTGTGTTTGTTTATGTGTTAGCTTGCGGTGAACAAGCTCATACATATTCTTTGCATATATTTACATACAAGATACTTTTTACAACTGAGTTAATTCACTTTTCCTTTGTGGGTTTCAACTTAAAAATCGTTTTGCATTTTGCTTTATTCATGATTTTTACAATTTTTGCTACACAATTTAAGCTTCATTTCCCTTAAATCAAACTGATGCTCCTGTAGATAAATACCCCCGAAAGAAACTTAATATATCTCGTGAATAATTTAGGATTTAATTTCTGAAATTTTACAAATACTTAGGTATGACTTAAATTTTAAAAAAAATGTTAATATAAAAATTATCTTCTATACAAAATTAAGTTTTCTTTATTTATCTATTTAAAGATTAAGAAAAAATTTAGAAGCTTTTAATTTAATTATAGCGTTTTTATAAATTGAGAGGCTACGAAAAGTTGCGAACTACAACAACAAAAATTTTTTTTATATTATTTTAATTCATTGAATTTTTATTTAACCATACAGCTGTTTCGAATATTGGCAAATACTCATCATCTTGGAACTATTTCCTATATTTAATTATTCGTAAATAATTTTGTAAGACTGCAAGTACTAAGGGTTGAACTCATACCCTGCCAAATTTAAAGCTCAGAGTCAGTGTTCAGTAGCCAACTGACCCAAAGCTGTACTTGACTTATATGTTCGAATTTGGAGTTTATTATTATAAATTTTAAAAAAATGTTCCAGCTACATGAGAAACATACTATTTCTGTCGGTTATGTGGCGGAAAAAAATGATAAAAGACAACTGACTTTAAGTAAGTATAAAGTAGTTTCAGTAACCCAAAATTTACTAAACTATCAAGGCTCGATTTGGAGTTATTGAAATCTGAAATAAATTCAATATCTTAGATCAATTCTTTATATGTGAACAATAGAATATAATAGAACGAACAATAGAACGACTCTATTCGAACAATAGAGTCTTCAAGTTTACAAGTTGAAATCAGACTTATTGATAAATAAAATAAAACAGCATATTGTTAAATTTATTAAAAGTGATGGTAAATCTGTCAGAGTGATTCCCATCTGTTGGTCCTTGAGGTAGTCAAAAATAGTCTGTAAATCAAATTTAGCAGGTATGTATACATAGCTTCTAGTTTGCTCACTTGACAGAAAATAAGAAAATAAAATGTAGAAGTGATTGTATACCTATTTTACACCATATATCATGGTAATCCTTGCTCAAACAGGTTGCGAAGCATTGCTCTATCATGTAAAATATAAATTTCATACATAATTGTTATTTTTTTTTATACGAAAGATGTCTTCATATGAAGACATTGTAATTTGGTACTGGCGCTTTATCACCAATCTAAGTATCAGTGCCTAAGTATATTCTTTATCAGAAGCAATATTTTTTTAAAAAGCCAGAAATGATTTAAGAGACAAGGAGCTGATACTTAAGGTGCTTACAATAACACAATCGTGAACTTTAAGTTTGAATCGAGTCAGAGCTAGTCAAAAGCATACTTTATATTCTATAATATCCCTATCTTTAGAATTAAGTGGATTGTGTCATCAGTGAAACGTAGACATTAGAAATGACAAAAGTGCCCAATGATCACATCAAATGGTAGACTGCAGTCTTTGTGGCATAAAGTCACCAGACAAAGATAATTTAAAATCTACTGATTTCAAATTGAAGAAATTTAATGTCGCTCCTCGCTCCTCACCAAGGAGGAAGTTATGTCCTAACACATAACTGCAACTGATATCGACGGAATTCCTGTGAAGAACATTGTGGTATTGAATCTTCACGGCAGGTATCCACATAAAATTTTGGATCTTCATGACTCTGGTTCTTTTTCAGTTGTAAAGTGTCAATATTTTCGAAAAACATATTTTTTTCTTTTTGTCCGCTGTTTATATATTCCCTAAGGAACTCCTTTCGTCTTCATTATTATACATAATTATATATTATATGTATATATTCATGTAAATATATATATATATATATATATACATATCAATTTATTTATATTGAAGACTATCTTGTTTTGGTGCCGCTATATTATAGCAGAAATAATTTTTTTAGCGGACGCTCTACGTTATATTTTTTCGTACGTGGAAAGCATCTAATCCGCCACGTGGTACCTTATCCCTCTAAGATAATCAATTAATCTTAAAGTAATGTTACTATTATAAAATTTTTTGAATTTATTTATCGGCCCGTTTTTTTTTAAATAGTTTTTATGTAGAGGTCTTTCGAACAGTAGTGAACTACAACAACAAAAACTTATTTTTTATATTATTTTAACTAATTGAATTTTTGGCTGACCATACAGCTGTTTCGAATATTGCTAAATACCCATCATCAGTGGTCTAGTAAATAATTCTTGTATTTAATTATTCATAAATAATTATTTTTGAGACTGCAAGTACCAGGATTCGAACTCGGGTCCTGCCAAATGTGAAGCTCAGAATCAGAGCACCTTAACCAACTGATCCAAAGCCGTCCTTGACTTTTTTGTTCGCATATTTTTCTGGAGTTTTGTTACTTCTTACTATGAAAGTTTTTTATTAACAATTTTACTTGCTGTGTTTATATTAGAACGGAATCATAAACCAGCTGTAGAATAATAGTCATACTCTTTATGTCATACTCTTTATTCTATCTAGAGGATGACGTCTATATTGCAATATAGTCGATAAAATAAAGAAGATGACGAAGATATAGTTTTAGTAATATTAATTTATGTTAGATCATGGTCCTGATGATGACTCTCAAGGAGATTTGAATTATAGAATATAATAAAAAATATTAAACATTTAATTATTTAACAAAAACTAAGGACCTATAGCCAGATTGAAATGTAACAACAATACTAATTATAAAACGAACTGAGAAGGAGCAAGGACAAAAAGTTTAATTTCAATTTTTATCCGGTATTTTAGAATGTATTAATTTTTTTTTATAATTCTGTACCAGGTTCGTATGACTTTAACGAAGAAATTTTCAAGATGAAATTTCAGCATATGCACTTGAATTGGTCTTAAATGTCGGAACTAAAAGGTGAGCTGTTTAAATACGCACACAATTGGGGATCCTGTTTCTCTGAATTCCGATTCTGAATTCCTAAACGTTGACGGCAAACGAATTCTGTCCAAAGTCAAACGAGTGCAACACTTCATGCAGGTAATGTCATTAAGGTGTTGGGTTTCTGTTTTATATTTCATGCTGTTTTAATTTTCCTTTTGAATTGTTTCCTTTCGCTTTCGGTAAGGATGTAAGGATGTAAGGATGTGCATGTGCGGCGCAGCATTAACGAGTCGCATGAAAGTATCTGAAAGGACAAAACTCATAAAAATTAGCAACTCCCTGTAGATAAACACAGCAACGGTAATTGCAATTTAAAAGCAGCTTAAGTGCAACCTGCAGCAAAGCAAGTGTGCAGTTGAGCAAGGAGCAAAAAAGAAATTATTTGAAACAAAACAAAAATAAATTAGAATGAAAATCCAAGACTGCAACTAACAAAAAAAAATAAAAAAAACAAACTATAAAAAAAGATACACTGCCAAGCTGAGCAGCACAGAAAAGCAATTGCGTGGAACAACATTTACAAGTTATTTTTTGTTTTTTTTTTTTTTCTGTTTTTTTTGTCAGAAACGTAAATTGCACAAGAAATCTGTGCTGCACACAAGTGGCACAGAAACTCTGCGCTAAAAATTATGAAATATTATTTCCAGCTCACATTATGTCAGTTCAGTTTCTGCAAAAAGGCAGAGCACAAAATTTGTTAAATGTGTTCCTGAAGACGAAAATTTGAATATTTTTGCGCATTCAAGAAGGAATCGCATTTCTCATGGCTCAATGCAATGCAAAAGTGCAACAATGCAAGGACTCCACAAATAAATATATGAAATTATGAAACAACTACGAAATTTATTTAATCTATTATTTTGAATTATGCTTTTTTTTGGTTTTTTTTTTTCAGCTGTTTTTCTTTGCCTTCTCTAAAGTTGTTACTATCAGCCACTTTAACTTATTTATCAAATTTATTTTACCCAAAAATTTGCAAAATGTTCATGAGGAAAAAAAAAAATAGAAGCCGTGAAATCTCTGCTGGAGCAACAACATTTGTTGGATTACATGTTTCGTGTTTACTCTTGAGAGACGATACGAATTTTCTATTTTATTATTGGGGTCATTCCCAAATAATAAATTACAAATTCATACAAGTTGAATACCACTGCTACAAACAACAACAACAACAGCAACACAAACAACAATACCAACAACAATACCGCCAACAACAATATCACAGTAACAAACAAGTCCGTATTCCCTCACAGATATTAACCAAAATAGTTACTGAATTTGTGTAGTTTGGTGGCATTTAGGTAATTTACGAGTGAATGTACTACTATTTGCTGGCCCATATTCGGGCAACATATCCATAATGTATTCCATGTGATAATGCTGCCAAGTTGAGTTCAGTTCAGTTTGGTTGAGTTAGGACCAGTAACTGACATAGTAACATTAATACAAATACCGAGACTCACTTTTACATTTATAATTTGAAACATGTTAGGAAACATAATTTGTTTGTTATATACGGAATTGCGTGCCTGGGGATGTGAGACTAAAGTGCCCAAAACAGAGCAAAAAAAAAAAAAGGAAGGTTGTAAAAAAATTTATGGAATACAAGTATATGTAGTTTTATATATAATAAAATATGTACACATAAAAAATTCATTTTATTTTTAATGTGTTTTTGTGATAATGTCTCTGGGGTTGAACATAGAGAGCTGTTTAAATTTTTTGAAATATATTGAATGCTGCTATGCTAACCCTTCAATTAGTGTGTATTGTCACATGAAATGAATAATTGAATTAAAAACTTATTTTTTTGTTAAAAAAATTTAATGTATATTTAATTCTGTTAAATATAGTGCAAAATAAGCAATCTGTGTATCTGAGTTAGTTATTATTATTGTCAAATTGTGGGAGTTGCTGATGCGACAAAATAATTGATTATGTCTAATTAACATAATGGATTAATAACATTTTTCCAAATTCAATTTTCTCAATAAATTATGGTATTCGATTAAATTTATAGGGTTCTATTTCGCCCTATATTTCTTCAAATTTAATTTTCTTCCTAACTTACAATGGGCCCACCAGTTTATAGGGTCTCATATCTTTATCCATCTTCAGATTTGGGTTACGATATAGGATCTTATTTTTCCCAGTATTTTCCCGAATTAGATTTTCTCGATAAATTGTAGTATTGAATCTACTTTATAGAGTTTTATTTCTTTTTATATTTCATCAAATCAGATTTATTTGATAAATTGCAGTATTGGATCTGCTTTTTAGTCATATATCTTTATACGTTTTATTGTTTTGGTTAATATATAGAGTCTTTTATTCCTACATTCCTACATTTGTTCCTTCTCATATTTTATCAAATTCGATTTTCTCGATAAATTGTAGTATTGGATCTTCTTTAAAGGGTCTTGTTTCTTTATCCGTTTTAAGACTTTGGTCAACATATATCAAATATAGTCAACAGTTCTAAGTCAATCTACTGTTAAGTTGTAATTGTCGATATAACAAACATAAAGTTTTTTATTAAAAAGTCTCCAGAAATATATGCAAACATAAAAAAAGTCAAATACAGCTTTGGATCAGTTGGTTAAGGTGCGCTGATTCTGCGCTTCATGTTTGGCAGGACCCGTGTTCGAATCCTGGTACTTTCAGTCTCAAAAATAATTATTTACGAATAATTAAATACAAGAATTATTTCCAAGACCACTGATGATGGGTATTTGGCAATACTCGAAAGAGCTGTTTGGTCACCCAAAAAATCAATTAATAAAAATAATATAAAAAATAAAATTCTTGTTATTGTAGTTCACTACTGTTCGAAAAAACCTATTTATAAAAAGCTTTTTTAATAACTAAAGGCGTCTAAAGGCGTCGATGAATAACTCTCAAAAGAAAATTATTTAGAGCATTTATTATTTCAATTATAATTTCTTTATTACTTACCACGATCTACCCTCGCGCCAACATAAGGCCGGATATGTTGAAAAAATGTTTCAAAACATTTTTCTATACTAATCGACCTAAATTGACTGCAGTATTTCAGTTGATATTATTTCATCATCAAGAAAAGATAAAAGTTGCATTCACTCGAATATGGTAGATACATAAAAATTCTGTCATTTTTGATGAAGGTACACTAAAGTACAATAAAATTCATTCTTTTGGCTATCCACATCCCTGTTTTAATCAGCGAATTCTGGCTTACAATAAGAACGAAACTCTCAGGTATTATACTATGTTCACTTATCTACTGGAACCATTTTATGATAAAGAAATATCTTTGAAACAAAGAAATTCTACAACACTTTCTTTCTCCCCTCTTTTAGCTCTACTGGTGTTTTCAACGTCACACCTCAATAGCTAGCAGTTTATTATCTTTCTAATATTGAACTCTATAGTCCCTTTAGTCGTCTCTCAAAGTGCTCAACACGAAGCAAACACAGACCATCTGTTTCACGAAATCCTCGGTTGAAATTCCATATGCTGTCATAACGATGTCACAGTTTAATCTGTCTAGCAGACGTACTGTGACCGCTGCAAAGGATCTTTTTTTACTTTCTGAATATTTTCTACAATGTAGGTGGTGAAAATAATGAAAAACCTGTATTCTATACAGTTTTTCCTATAGATACTTTTTTACCTCTTGAAAGGTTCTTTGTCACTTTTATTCAAATTAAAGCTGAATTTGATATTCAGTTTTGCTCCCCTGTTGGTTTTTCAAACGATGTACACAAAGTGACATTACAAAACGCAGAATCACAGCGAAATGTCAAGTAAATTCGCTTTAATTTTTTGACAGTAATGCTCAACGCATAACTCTAGCTGGCTACGGTAGATAGAAATGTCAAAAAGAAAGTTGAATATTTCCAAAATAACAGCGCATAATTAAGCTACAGTCACTGAGTAAAGTGCTTCATATAATTGTACTACTGGAACTAGCGATAGTAGTATAATCATTTGTGGATATAAGTCAATTAAATGTGCAGTACTCGTACTACCATCACCTAACACTACTAAGTCAAACACATCGCTTGTTCAGAATTTTTATAAAACCCATCTCTTCCGATATGGAACAGACCCTGTAATTTAAATATTAGCTTAAATTTAATCCAAAAAGTCTTGTATAGTGAAAAACACTACACTAGTCTATGAAGTACTTTAATCTTTTTTTTTTTACAAATTTTATTAAATTAAATCAAATTTACTTAAACCTAAAAGTATGAAGGAAATTATTGTGGCATGTCAAATTATTTAAATATTTTGAAAAGCGCTTCTGATTAAAAACACAATTTCTGCAATTTCATATTTTATTAGACTCGACATGCAACAGTTTTTATACACATAAATATAAGTATTAGGAGGAATTTATTTACTAAAAGTGTAAGTATCTACATTGTGAACGATTGCGTGTATATTCCTTACCAAAAACTTTTTATATATTTTTCTAGTTATTTTTAAATATTTTGGATTATTATTTATCAGCCATCACCTGCTGTCGACGCTTGCTGATTATTTGTACACATATTTTCTTTTCAATGGAATAGTTTATAAATAAGACACACTCTAATATAGTTCACTACCCAAGAAAAATGGGAAGTTATAACAACTATACGAAGCGCTACTAATTTTAGCGTTCATTTGATTGCTTTGAGGAACTTTCCGTAGTCATTTTATTGCTATCAAAATCACCGTATGCAGGTATGCAGTGTCAGATTACTTGGTTTTTAGCTGTTTGAATCAAATGGGTTAGGAAGAAGCTATGAATTAAGCCTCACCCAAACCTCACTTAATCAAGTCTTCCTCAAAAGATATTTACTGTCTCCCAAACGAATTGACAACATATCGACGTTGTGCGTAAAGCCTTAATGGCTTTAATCTATTTAATCTTAACCTATTCTACACAGACTGAAGATTATTTTCATTTCGAGGTTGTAAATTCCTGACCCCGAGATCTGTTTAGTACTGAAACCATATGTTGACCAGACACTATCATTGATAGTTATACTGACTTTGTTATCTTCCCACCTCCATTTGTCTGGTATAATGATAATATACTTCTATTGACCTTGGGTTTCGGAATCATATAATCTAGAAACATCTCAAAACCTCAAAGATTGTTTTAATTTGCTCAGCATGGATAAGTGCTGTGTTTTGTGCAGTAGAGCGGTATAACTAATAATTGCTCTGTGATGGCTAATGATGTTTAAATAGCATCCATCGAGTTATTTAAGATCCCATAATCTAATATAAAACTCACCATGTTTTGATGCATTGAAAGTCAGTTGTTCATAACTGATTGGGGATAAGAAATAATTTTAGTCATATATGTTAAACAAATTATTTCGATAATAAATTCTCTTCTTGTTTGTAATATAAGAGGAATATATTAATATTCCTTATAACCTATTCACAATATTAACAATAAAAATTATTATTATATTGTTTAAAAAAAATGGAGAATGAAATGTATGTAGATATAGAAGGAGCTAATCATATTTAAGAAATATTGTGAAATTTTACATATTACATTTCTCATTCAGTTCAATACTTTGGTTCTATATATTCCTTCGGTTTATAATAGGTTATGAGTTACAAATTTAATGCAATTATGTTCAATAACGTAGTATATTACTGTAGACAGTCAAAATATTCTCTACTAAAAATAATTTTTAGTAAATATAATTTATAAAAATATAATGGAAGATAAATATTTAACATTTTTCTTTTCATGTATTTCACAATATAAAACCAGTTTTTATTATGTTTCTAAATAAAAGTGAACTTAAATACTTGCTGTAGGATGCAAACAAAATATCTGAATTACCTGCAAAACCTTTTATTTGACTTTCATAAAAATGGTAAATTATTGAAAAAGATAGAAAATTATTTATCGATTTCTGATTATATATTTTTCCTCAGTTCTGTGCTTTGACCACCGAGAATAATAAGAATCGCACATTGGAAGTCTATTAAAGGCAACAATAATTGCCAAATGAATTGTGAATTTTGGTGTGTAAATTTCTAGTTTTAATATTAAAAATTATTTTTTGTTGAAATTAACAAAAGTAAAATATGTAAAATTAATTTCTGTATTTTTCATTTTTCTTTCTTTAATCCGTGTCATGGTCAGTGAAAACAAATGAAAGCATCACACAAAATGGACTATTCCCATATTGCAGAGAGAGTTCAGAAGTAATTTTTTACTTTTTTTTTATAAATTAAAAGTTTATGATGAACTATTTTCAAATCAATATTAATAGAGCAATTATTATAAAGCTGCTTGCTCTTATTGCTTGATAAATATAAGTTCAAAATAGTAACCTGGTAATATATTTTTTAACTTATATTTAATAAGAATTTTTCGACATAATATATTAAAGGATTCTATGGCTAATTTCACTATATTTAGTTTAATTGACACGAAGCGATATTTCATAAAAACTCTTCACGACTTTACATGTAAGCATGCAGACGTATGTACTATATCCATCAAGAAAAATATCTATTTATGTGTTATTGTGTGAATAATCACTTATAAAAAGAAAACTTCTATTTATTTCGTTTCTTAGCTATATAAACTATATAAGTCTTCCTTGATTATTGCTACTCAGATGATGTGTATTATTTTTGATTACAATTGTTGAATACGCAACTGCTGCAGTAATCCGTAGATGTAAGTCCACAACCACAGACGAACTATATTTATTAACTTTTGTTTAGCTACCCTGAATATTAAATTTAATGCAGGATTGATATTTTAATAGGCATAAATACGATCTTTTTATAGATTGTATTCAGATATTATATATTACTGTATCTGAAGCAGTTACCCATAGTTTCAATCTATAATTCCAGTCAATAACTATACAATTTGCTTTGAACGAATTAATCGTAATTCCCAAATCATGATTAAGAAGCCATTCACGCCACGCATTTACTAATTGTAATCGGCAATTGTTGGATTATTGCTAAATTTACATCTACTATACAAACCTATAGTATTAGTCAATAACTCCACTGCATAACTTAAGCACTTTAAGTACTTTACTTACTAACTTTGGTAAAACTACATCGAAAGTTAAACGTGATGGAAGAATCATAATTTATATGTACTAAGGTATTACATTTTTGATTAATACAATGGGTATTTTTATGCTTGATGGACACATCTGAATAAGAAAATTTCTAAAAAATAAAAAGTATAAGAATATTAAATAATTTTCCGAATTCGAGAACAATATTTGCTACATGAATCAGTAGTTAAAGTAATTTTTGAAGGAATTGGGGACAAATACAACAATTACTATCAATGTAGATGAAGCTAAATTCATCCATTGATACTTAATATTGATATAATATATATATTATATCCATTGATAAAATATAAATTAAAATTAATCACGGAGATTATGATTAACAACTTCAAATATGTTCTTTTGTAGTTACGAAAAAAAGTGATGAAAGGCAACAGTTAAAATTTAAGTCATGCATTAACGTATTACATACTTAATGAAGCCTACAGAGCCTATTAGGGCATGTTATCCTACAAATAGTATTGGTAATGGTTTAAGCGTATCATTTTTAGGTGCTAAACTAGATAACAGGTACCAATTAAAATAATAAAATTACAAAAGTAAGTTCTAAGTTGCTGGAATGATCAACATATATTTTAGTAATCTAAAATAAAGATTTATAATTGCATTCTTTATAAATAAAATGAATAATTTAGCAGTTAAAAAAATTATCCTAATTGGTTGTATTAAAGTAATCGATGACATCGTGTGGTAGAAAAGGTCAGTAAAATAAATATATGTATAAAGCTTGACTATATGCTAAGACTGCGTTTTTAGTTTTATTGCAGCTTATAACCCTCTATATTGATTTAAGATACATTAAAAAGTAAAGGTGGAAACAAGAATGATAATACCAAATTACGTAGCCGTATTTCATAAATAGATTAGATGATATTTAGTTCACAACCATCTTCCATGTGATACTAATATGAGTATCATCAATTTTATAAATAGTTCCATTTGTCTTCTAAGCTAGAATGAATCATTTTTTAATATATATAAATTCAAAGTCATTTACATATTGCAATACAATTCATTGTATCAAATTACTTAAATTCATTTGATATTTAAAATTAGTGCTATAATCAAGCCTTTATGTTTATTTTCAAAAAACTTGTAGTAACTGTCATATAAAAGAATGAATTATTTTCAACCAAATACTAACTTTGACTTATAAACTACATTTCACTACGCACAAAAATAGATTATTTAAAAAATTTAATTTAATACTACAAAGTACAGTTTCTGTTATTAGTAAGAAATTTTGTTCATCAAGAAAAAATATTTAATTAAGAATCAATTTGAGGCAAATTCATAAATTCAAATAAAATTTACTTCCAACTTCTTCGGCATACAATTTTGTACTGTCCGATTCATAAAAACTTTTAAAAATCTATTTGAACACCTTTTCACTTGAACTGTATTATCGACATATGTACTTTATGCTCGCGCTCTCATTTGACTGTGCTGTTAACATTCCATTCCATACTGTTAATAACATTGCTTATGTTATGCTTTGCTTTGTAGAATTTTCTACCATGTGACATGGATAAGTGCCTTTCTCAATATACTTAAAGTTATGTTAGCCATATTTTAGAGCAAAGTTTCTTCTTGTATCAGTGTCAATATGTCAACAGGTTCAAAATAATTTTTTTCTCTAATAAAAATTTATTGAATTACTTTTTTTTTTTGGTTTTTGCCCTTATTTAGAAAGTGCTTGCTAAAGTTGCACTTTTTCTTTTTTTCATTTTTTTTCTGTAATTTAAATTCATGTGTGCTAAAGTTGTCATAAATTTAAGGTTTCCTATATGAAATATGAATAATAACGACATAGTAAAGTAATAAAATTTTATTGAAAATATACAAAGCGTTTTCTAACGATATGGTGTTAAAGCTGGAATCATCGCTGGTCCATAAAATTACATAAATTATTAAAACTGGTAGTAGATATATCATTTCAAATGCCAATTGAAAAAAAATTGAAGATTGTTAAAAAGTTCTTTGGGGAAAATATTTTTGGAAAACATTAGAAGTTGAGGTTTTTTGAAAATATAGCAAAATTTTTGTGTCATCACAATATTATGTTACTTTTAGTTAGGCTCTAAATCCAAACTTTTGTATCATTACAATAGATAACGAAAATCCAAAATATTATTATAACAGAGATATTTAAAATTTGGTGGTATGTCAGAAGATTTGGATGGCACGGTTTGGTTTGGATGGCACGGACTGCTACAACTGTCAGTATTTTCACTTCAAGAAAGTCGGTTTATCTATAGCTAAAAATGATATCCACAAAACTACTAACTAGTAACTAGTAACACTAATTGTTTTTACTCCGTATATTCTTCTTTATTAAATAATTTGCTCTTCCAATTAATTGTGAGAAGTTCCGATCCCACTTTCGTAATATCTGCCAAGTAAGAGAAGAAACAGTTTACAAGATATTGTAGCAGCTTTATTTGTAGTCGCAAACAAAGCTATAGAAATTGATTAATAAGTTCTATATTTATACGTGACAACTCAAAAACACTTCACTTGCCAGAAACGTCAATATTGAAGCATTAGTGACTGGGTATAGATAATCTGTGGTATGTCCGAAACTCTGATATTTACAGTGAAACTTTTATCGTCAGCATGTGCAGTAATATTACTGAGATAATACCATTCAGCAAAATAGAATAATATATATTATTATATCTGTATAATATTTATACAGATCTATTTATTGATTTTATCACTAAATGTATTAAGATTACAGAGTCAACATTGTTCAGTAAAATAAATGGAATTCTTGACGATATCCATACATAGCACAAAATCCGTCTGACACATAGTTGAAAAGAAACAGGGTTTAATAAAAAAAGATAAAGTATTCTGAAATAAGGCGGCCCCAAACACATTAATCCATAATTTACATTTCTGAATTATTTATTCATTTTTTATAATTATAATATAAAATTTTATAATTGAAATAGAAAAATCGAGCTTTAGCTATCACGTTTCAGCTCGGACACCGTAAATTAAATGTTATTGGCAAAACTACAGGGTTTAAAATATTTATATATCAAAAGTGTACTTTTAAATGGTTATATGTGGCTGGTAGATACTATATGTGAAGATATATATTATTTTGTGTGGAATCAAAAGTAGAGCAATTGTTAAGTAATTTAATTCTACATGCAAACGTATTGAATTAATAATAGGCACATTCGGCTGCTCTAAGTGTCGCAGAAAAACAACAATTTGCTTGCTTAAAGTCGCTAATTTATTCATAAAACAACAATACTAATCTCTCTATCTCACTAACTTATTATGAAGTGACTAAACATCTTACCGAGTGTTAAAAAAATGTTACCAAAGCAATAAGCGATCCTTCATTGGGTTAAAATTTTTACAAATATTCCAGTCATCAGTCAAAAGTTTGTAAATATAGATTCAAACAAAATTAAAGTTTCACCAATTTAAAACTTATGGAAAATAAATGTTTTAAATATAACGAAAATTGTGAAAAATATATATATTAGAAATATACATATAAATATACACAAAAATTAAGTTTTTTAAGAAAAGCACTTTAAGTTTTTTAACTTATTCATTGCTAACAATAATACTTACTCAATAATACTGAATACTTATTCTAAACTATTATTAATTTTTTTGTGTATCGATTATTTTGTAATTAATTTTAATTTTCTATTTTTTCTATTTAGTATTTATTTTTATACAAAATATAGTTTACTTGCTTATGTACGCATATGTAAAATTTAATCTTTTTGAAAGAATAACATTATGACAGATTGCAACAGTGCTGCCAATTCACTCAGCGACTTTAAGCAAGCGACCTGTTGTTTTTACCACACTTCGGAGCGACCGAATACACCATACATAAATAAATTTCTATTTTTTTTTTAATGCATGTAACTTTTTTATTTAGTGAAGCAAATAAGATTTTAATAATTATTATACAATTATAATTATAGTAACCTCTTCAGATTCAGACCTGCCAAACGTTAACTCAACAGTTTTAAAGTGCATTTACTTTACAAACAAATTTGGAAATATCTTTTTTCTACGTAATATCAAAGCGCTTAAACTGTAATTAATGTAATTAAGCATGAATTAAAATCTTCATGTTTACCAGTGAAAGCTTTTCTGCCATTATCCTCCAGCGCTCTTTGTTCCAATTAAGTATGCAAAATGCAAATTTACAGTATTCCTTGTAATAATCAATAAATCAATTTGTAATTAAGAACTCATTAACTCTTGAATATCAAGGAAGTTCCTGCATTTCACTTGAAATTGATAAGACGTCTTCGTTTCCTGGAAAGCTATGAAATTTTCAATACAGAATACAAGTAATGTATATTCAATTAGAAAGTTAAGCAAATAATATTCAACAAAAAAAAATGAGAAAAATTTCAATTAAAACTTTAAAACCTGCAAATGAAGCTCACATTTAGCAGAATAGTTTCCAAAGCATTTAACCTTCCAGTGCAAAGTATTAATTATAGTATTTTATGTGAACAAATTGTTTGGCAACGAGTTATGCAAATCTCTCACAAATGTTTGCCTGGCAATATTTGGACAAGGCATTAACAGTTCAAAATAACAAACTGCCAGTTCAGAGCAATAACAA
>NC_051846.1:179713918-179721923 GCF_002237135.1 Teleopsis dalmanni
TTCTGTGTACAAAATTTTAAAATATACGTAATTTTTATTTTTACTTAACGTTGACTTTGGTTACAAGTTTCAATTTTTAAATGTTCATAATTTATTAATAAAATTTTCAATAATTCGATATTATCAAATTTATAATTTCTGTGTACAAAATTTTAAATTATACGTAATTTTTATTTTTACTTAACTTTGACTTTGATTACCAGATTCAATTTTTTTTAAAATGTTCACAATTCGTCAATAAAATTTTCAATATATATAATCTCTATGTATAATTTTTTTTAACAAAATATTCTCACTAAGTTTGAAGAGTCACTCATATTTCACTGGTGACACCGCCGTCTTAGTCACGTACTTTTTAGCTGCAACGGAAACCAGAGCCAGGAGTCCTTCTTCCGCGGTAGAACAAACAAGAGAGCTTCTTCTTGGTGAACGCTCCTTTTATCCCCTCCATGGTCAACGGTGTCAGCTGACAAAACGTTAAAGTTTGTTGACCCAACATTAAAGCTCCTTTTCTGTACCGCACTGAGCGAAAGTTCAGTTTCACGGCGAATTTACATTTCTTTGAGTACATTTTATAAGTGGTTTTTGTCTAAGTTGTGATCCACTTCTACACCTTTTCTGCACAAAGCTTTCTTCGTTTGACAGGTCTCTTTACTATTATTTTGTTTTGCTTTCGTTTGTTTGTTAGCAATGTGTTGTGCCGGTGAACGTGTGTATTTAATTCTATTAATTAGAAAATTATTTTAAAATTGTTTTATTTTCCAATAAAGTTCCAGCAAAATAGAACACCCAACGATAGCTCAAGATATGTGTCTTATTTATTCAAAATTTGTTCACGCACTAACCAAGGATTTTCATACAATTTTAAGATCTGTCAAATTCAAAGTCACGTTGTTGGTGGCAGAGGATTGGGGTGAGTTGGTTTAACTTAATGTTTTTTTTTTATAAGTATTTAACAATTTTTATTACAGGAACCTTCGAGTGAGTGTTACTTGTTGTGTGTTAGGTGGTCGTGTTGTGTTTAGTAGACAGCTATACCCACGACGTTGTAACGATCAAATTTTTGGTTGACAAAATTTTGGCCGTTACACAGTGTTTTGTAAGAAGTTCAGTGTCGAGCTCAATATCGTTACTGCTAAGGTTAACGATTGCGTGAACTTTGATGTGTTCAGGGTCAATGAATCTTCTTGACTCCCGCATTTCTATTTGAGCTTTCCAGTGTTCAAGTAGTCGTTTCTCCCATTCACATAATAAGTTATTTGCGAAACTAATTGTTAACATACAGAAGAGCTCTGGAGCAATGAAAGGAATACATGCAACCATCTTTGCTGGGGAGTCTGCTATTTCATTGCCCTCATGCCCTTTATGTGCCGGTAAGGGCATGAAGAGTAACATAGTTCATCGATATTAGAGTATTGAGAAGTTGACGGCATTCTCAGAACAATTTTAATTGGAATCAAGAGTTTGCTGAAGATTTCAGAGCTGCTTAGCTATCCGACAGAACGTACGTTGTGGTCGGGTGCCCCTGCGTAAGCACTTTCTCGCACGTAACTTTATGGCATAGACCTCTGCCTAAAAAATGGAGGCGCTTTTTCACATTGCGGTTACTTTATGGAATTTCAATCCTACACACAAAATAAAATGTTGTTATTGCAATTTATTATTGTTCAAAACCTCTTTATTCAGTATTTAGTATTTATTTAGTATTTAGTATAAAAATGGGGATCCTAATTGGATACTAAAACTAATTAAATAAGTGTGAATGGATGAATATTTTAGTTTTAATTTAATATTTTCTGATTTGATACTGTTTAGCACTGTTCAAATTTAGTTGTGAATATTTGTCATTGAATATTTGTGATAGTTACTTTTATTGCACTCTATTGTAAAATACTACTATAAGATATATAAAACTATGACAAATTTATGATGAGCTTTACGAAAATGGATTTGTCGTAAAATCCATAAAACAGAAATTAGTATGGATGAGTTTAAACGGAAGTGGGAAGTGCGAACAAATCATTTCATCACTGAAGCGATTTGATGTTTAAAGGAGCTAATAGAACAAGGAAGCCATAAATAACGTAACTGAAAAACTAATTAAAAAATATCATTTGGTTCATTTAGTAACTAATTTTTTTTCTTTCATTTAACTGGTAATGCAAATTGTAATAGTACTTTTCTCAAGTTAAATATATTTTTTTGCACATTTTTGTTATTTTTAAAAATTTTTCACATAAATTTTGCAGTTTCCTTTTATTGCAATTATTTTACTAAAGAAAATTGTTTTTCACTTCATGTATTTATCTTACGTTTTACATTTGCTTATGTAGTTATATTTTTTACAACCTTTTCATTTTCTTTTAAAGAAATTGTTCTTTTAATTTCCGTCAAAATGATTAATCTAAATAAGTATTACTGAGCTCTATTATTAGAACGATGTGGTTCTGAGTATTCGCATATATCTTTGTTTAAAATTTTTGTTCGATGGACTTCTTCTTAAATGTCTATATCTCGATTTATATAAAAAATAAACCTCAGTCTCGATTTTTTGTACGATGTTGCATTTCTTTAGTGCAGGAACTATCTTCTCTACATTTTTGTCGTGCTATTAGCAAAGTACAATAGTAAAAGAAAATTTTTATATTGAAAAACACATCAATTTGAGGCAATTTCTAATTCTGAGATACCTCACGTATCTCATATATCTTTATAAAAGCATACTTACATTCATAAATAAATATTTTGTTTTAATGTGGTTTCTTAATCCTAAAAATTTTAAAATATTGCTATGTGGGGGTTTGATTTAAAATCTTCTTGAGATGCAAAATATTAGAAACATTTTTATTCCATAAAAAATTTGTAATCATATAATTTGCTTTAATTTCATAGTTAATCCAAATAATTTTAAACCGAACTAATATATACTAGTGTATAAGTAGGAGTCGATTGTCCGATATCTTGTAAGTTGTTTACTAAAGCGTTGTATATGATATTCAGCATTTTGTACATACATTTATACATATGTATCTAAACAGAAATTTGTTTACATATAGTTTGTATAATAAAAATTTAATACGTTATTCAGCACATAAGAAGAGATACTACAAAATATTCTATATTTAAACAAAAGCTTATTTCACTTTAAACTCAGCGTCTGCGGAAAGTATTTTCGTCAAGTCTTGTATCCTGTTACTCTTGGAACATGTGATGGATCTTATCCTTCTTGAGTGAAAACACTTGTGCTTATTTGCAAACATGACTCCTCATGGGGCGCGTACTTCGATGCGTGGAACACTGACACTTAAGTGAAGTCTAATTTCCTCTTTGATATTTTATATAAGCAAGTATCGAAAATAAGCCATAAGCATTATTTTTCAAGTATATGAAGTGAATACTCTGATATGTTGAATTAGTATCAATACTTTCAAGTCTACATTGATAAACTCTTAAAATTTAAGAGCATTAAACAATAATCAAATATACTCAACATTATTTCAAAAACAAGTAAAGTATCTTATGGATTATAAAAGCGTGAAAATAAAATCAAATAAAATAAATGAAATGAATAAAAATTGCTTGAAATTTAATGTATTTAAATCAAAATGCTACAAAAAGTTATATAATTTTAAACAGAGTAAATATAAAACAAATATATACTAATAGGACACTTTATTCCTCTAACTTCAGAATCATATCTATCCCCACTATGCATACAAGTTTAGAGCTAAGTTGCGAGAATGCCTGCCGATAAATTAATACCATCACTGAGAGATAACTGTTAACAATTGCACTCCTTTCAAAATTATCTGAAAAAAACAACTCACACTTTGCCATTTCCATGTTAAGTTCTAAGATCTCACAGATGAAATTAAGAAAATTCTGCAATTGCTTTTTAGTTTCATCTGCTATGCTAGTAAAGCACGAATATGCGGCACATCAAGTTCAATTCATCCATAGTCTTGAACGAGGACCGATCTTGAAGACTGATTGGAAGTGTGAGCTACACCAACTGTTGTTATCTGACTGTATTATTCTTGTCAAGTAGATAAAGCTAAAAAAAAATCGGCAAGGCTACTTTTCTTTTATCTTTTTGGCTTATGAGGAAACTATTTCCAACACATTAAAGTCGCTTCGTCTGCAGTTCTTGGCAAAGACTAACTCTCAAAATTAGTTGGAAAAATCGAGCTATACCATTTGTCGTTATCTTCTTGCACTATGCTTATTAGGCTCTTAGGTTTTTTTGGATAATGCTAGAAAATTCCACAAGTTGTATTTTGTTGTGTTTGGTAGGTCAGTGAAGACACGACCTTCTAGAAAACAAAAACTACTCCCAAGAACTACCTAGAAAAACTAATTCTCACCACCCATTGTTATCTCTATGTACTCCGCTTGTTAAGCGCTAGTGTTTTTTAGATATATCTAAAACATTCCACAAATCGTCTTTTGTTTCGTCTGTCAGGCTAGTGAAAAAGAATTTCCAAAAAAAAAAAAATTGTTTCATCTTTAGATGAAGTCTTCCAATTACACATAGACACAAAGGCACTCAAAATTACTTAGAAAAGGCGGGTTATATCATTCGTTGTTATCTGCATTTACTAAGATATTGTAGATTAAGCTTGAAATACTCCACAAATCCATTTTTGTTATCCCTGCTAGGCTAGGGAAGTTTGGTTTTGCAATCTTTATCGCTTCTTCTGTAGTCTTTCGCAAAGACATTGAGAATGCTTGGATACTAATTCTATACTCTCTTCACTGTGGCAACTCTTGTTCAAACTGCTAATCAAAATACGACACTAGTGTGACAGTATGACACAATATTTTATTAAATGAGAATTGTCACAAATATTCTATTTCAGAAGCTGCAATCTTTTTTCAAAAGGAAGTGGTGTGAAATTAACACCCAACGAAAAACTGAGACTTTTGAAAAATAAATAGAAAACTTTCCTTATACAAATGGTTGACTGTAACAATGTATATTTTCAAAAATAAAAACTCATTTAATGTAAGTGCTGCAAATACTCTTTCACAACATCAAACTACAGATACTCGTATCCTCTACCGAAATTGCGAATGTGTAAAAATTCATTCCAAATGAATAAGCTTTGAAACTTTGGGAAACGTTTCTAGTTATTTTGTTAAATGAAAATACTTCCCATATGCATTTTGCTTTGTTCTCTCTATCATTAATTTTTCAATTTAAATTAGTGAAGTACCCATGTATCTATTCAAAAAAAAAAATACAATACCACAATTGCAAAAAATAAAAAAATAATTTTAATTAAATTTGTCATATTAGAGAATAAACTTTAAATAGAACATCATCGCTACTATCCTGAATTCATAGAAATTGTTTTTATTGTCCTGCATGAGATGCCATTATATAAGGAATACTGTATAAATTCTCATAAAAATTAAGTTATTAAAATATTTAAGCAGTTGAAAATTTCTCTAAGTCCGCGTCCTTCGTGGCATTAATTTTCCGCAGTGACCAAAGTGAAAGTCTTAGCCTTGATTTCTTTGCCTTTTCATTTCCATTTTCATTTTTTCCGTTTTTTTTTTTTCATCTTTTATAGCTAAAAAAAGGAAAAATATTAAAAAGCCACTTTTGTTCCCACTTAACAATGGAAGAGTAGAACGTTTTTGTTGAAATTTTTTTTCTTTATGGTTCAAACCACAGAAATAAAGCAAACTTGCCATTTAAAGAGTCTCCAGATATTCCAACTACAAGCGAAATTAAGTACACAACCGTAAGAAACAATGCAACCATAAATTAGAGGTACAAGGAAAAATCTCTAATAGAGACCACTAATGAAAATTACTTATTACTTTAAGAGAAATTACTTTCTCGCTGTTAGGTTAGTCATTTCTTAAAATTTCTTTGTGCACTTTCTTCACTTTCTTCCGCAATAATTAAACAAGATGAATCGTACTTGAATACTTAACTTTTTTCTATTTTAACACTTTTTGCTTATCATTTTTAAAGGATTCTTTTTTGGTTGCTTTGTGAGTGATTGTTGAAACCTGTATCTGACTTTTAAGAAAATATTTAAAAGTTTTTTCATTGATAAGTATTTAAAATAGCTCTTAACGAATATAGAAATATTTTAAGTGTTAAAAGTTATGTCTTCTTCTAGGTATCTACGAATGATGACTAATATGGGTGTTATTTCTGATTTTATTAAATATTCTCGAAAGAATATTCCTACACTTATACCAAAGTACCAACTCTAGAACCTGAGACAATTTAACTCCAATGATTAATTGAAGTAAATTATACTCTTCGAGATTGTTTGAAATATGACGAAGGCATGCTACTTTTCGTCAATATAACAGACCGCGTTATCAAATCTCAGAATGGTTACAGACTCCTCGGAGAGGTATACAGATTTGAGGTCAATTATTGCTTAGTCTGATGAAGTCATAAACAATAATCCAGTGAAGCCGTAAAGAAGAATTTTGAAAATACCTCGAGTTAAGAAAGAATAAAAGTGCTCAAGTGCACTGACTCAAATAGCTTCAACATAATAATAACAAATTCTACTTAATTTAGTGTTATTATTAGATTATATACCAAACTATTTCTTTACCTGAACCTTAGACTTCTTAATATAATTGAACCGAACCGAATATTAAAGTATTGTCTCCTTAAGTTTTGAATGAACGACAATTAAAGAAGCTTTGCAAGCTCTTGAATATTAATAATTGGAGAATGATTCTATCGATAGATCTATCGATATCGATAGATAATTAGAAAGTTACCGATATCTTTCGATAGATAGCACAATAAAATATAAGCGCATCCAGATATCTATTACAGAGCTATACAAAGAGCTATTGTATATAGCTATACAAAGCTATACGCTAAATCCTTGAGCGTTACGTCATGGTCTAACTATATTGTTTTTATTGAATTTTTTTAAAAATTTTTCTTGAATCCAAACAAGCCCCAAGTAATGAACCAAGGCAATTGCCAAGGTTTTCGATTTGGGATGAAAACCATTCCCATAGAGTTGACAAGACTGCTGGAAACTAAGCACTAGCATACAACTGCATATAGTGATCGAGCGAAAAATATCAGAGTGAAGTAGTTCCATCAAAAATCCACTGTCAGACCTTAAGCAACAATGATTATCTTGTTAGTTCAGCTGAGATTATAAAAGATTATACATTTAAAAAGTAAGCTGGATATGTGCTGAGTGTTTTCGTAATAAAAATTATGCATACTTGTGTGCACTCCGTTTGTATAATGTTATGATATTATTGTGCAATAACTTAAGATCCATACTCTGAAAACTAGTTATTGAAAGGCCCAGTTCTAAAGACATATATTTTCCTAATCTTTGGCCCAATATATGCCTTTGTCAATTGTAAGTTCAGCTAGTATTTGTGGAAGCCTTGTGGAGGGGAGATCAAGAATTTTTCTTACATAAGAAAAATGTGTTTGCACTGTGTCTACAAACTGTATTGGTAAACCCATTTCTAAGTGGGGCATACAATTTAGTATGTTTTTTATAAAAAAACTAGAGTTTTTCCACTTGATCATAGTGCTTGTACCCACAAACTTGGACACCGTAATCTACATATAATATATGTTGTATAATATTTGTAATGATAATTAAGCAATTTATTTATATTTATTCGGAACTTATATTTAATTTGCTTTCTTTTACTAAAAGTTCCTTATTTTTAATATTAACTAAAAAATCTTTGATTTAAATTTATTGAAACTTAAATTTTGAAATCTTATTTCTATGTACTAATTCTAATGTTTTTATTATGTACGAAGTACATACAACATTATGTTCTATAAACACTTTCGTCTACAACGGTTAGTAATTTATTTCGGTCATTACTTTACCCAATTTCCAGTGGCCAACAGCTTTCGATGTTCCACAACAAAGTTTCTGTTAATTAGAAAATGTTGCAATAAAGTTAAATGTTTATTTGGCTTTTACACGATACTTTAAATTTATGTAGATTTCACTTTTATGTATTGTCTGTA
>NC_051846.1:179722023-179727306 GCF_002237135.1 Teleopsis dalmanni
ATTTTATTTGATTTTATTTTCACGCTTTTATAATCCATAAGATACTTTACTTGTTTTTGAAATAATGTTGAGTATATTTGATTATTGTTTAATGCTCTTAAATTTTAAGAGTTTATCAATGTAGACTTGAAAGTATTGATACTAATTCAACATATCAGAGTATTCACTTCATATACTTGAAAAATAATGCTTATGGCTTATTTTCGATACTTGCATATACATATAAAATATCAAAGAGGAAATTAGACTTCACTTAAGTGTCACTGTTCCACGCATCGAAGTACGCGCCCCATGAGGAGTCATGTTTGCAAATAAGCACAAGTGTTTTCACTCAAGAAGGATAAAATCCATCACATGTTCCAAGAGTAACAGGATACAAGACTTGACGAAAATACTTTCCGCAGACGCTGAGTTTAAAGTGAAATAAGCTTTTGTTTAAATAAAGAATATTTTGTAGTATCTCTTCTTATGTGATGAATAACGTATTAAATTTTGATTATGCAAACTACATGTTAACAAATTTCTGTTTAGATACATATGTATAAATGTATGTACAAAGTGTCTGAATACTATATACAACACTTTAGTAAACAACTTACAAGATATCGGGAAATCGACTCCTACTTATACACTAGTATATATTAGTTCGGTTTAAAATTATTTGGATCAACTATTTTTGAAATTAAGCAAATTATATGATTACAAATTTTTTATGGAATAAAAATGTTTCTAATATTTTCCATCTCAAGAAGATTTTAAATCAAACGCCCACATAGCAATATTTTAAAATTTTTAGGATTAAGAAACCACATTGAAACAAAATATTTATTTATGAATGTAAGTATGCTTTTATGAAGATATATGAGATACGTGAGGTACCTCAGAATTAGAAATTGCCTCAAATTGATGTGTTTTTCAATATAAAAATTTTCTTTTACTATTGTAGTTTGCTAATAGCACGACAAAAATGTAAAGAAGATAGTTCCTGCACTAAAAAAATGCAACATCGTACAAAAAATCGAGACTGAGGTTTATTTTTTATATAAATCGAGATATAGACATTTAAGAAGAAGTCCATCGAACAAAAATTTTAAACAAAGATATATGCGAGTACTCAGAACCACATCGTTCTAATAATAGAGCTCAGTTATACTTATTTAGATTAATCAGTTTGGCGGAAATTAAAAGAACAATTTCTTTAAAAGAGAATGAAAAGGTTGTAAAAAATATAACTAAATAAGCAAATGTAAAACGTAAGATAAATACATGAAGTGAAAAACAATTTTCTTTAGTAAAGTAATTGCAATAAAAGGAAACTGCAAAATTTATGTGAAAAATTTTTAAGCAGAAAAATAACAAAAATGTGCAAAAAAATGTATTTAACTTGAGAAAAGTACTACTACAATTTGCATTACTAGTTAAATGAAAGAAAAAAAATTAGTTACTAAATGAACTAAGTGATATTTTTTAATTAGTTTTTCAGTTACGTTATTTATGGCTTCCTTTTTCTATTAGCTCCTTTAAACATCAAATTGCTTCAGTGATGAAATGATTTGTTCGCACTTCCCACTTCCGTTTAAACTCATCCATACTATTTTCTGTTTTATGGATTTTACGACAAATCCATTTTCGTAAAGTTCATCATAAATGTGTCATAGTTTTATATATCTTATAGTAGTATTTTACAATAGAGTGCAATTTACTACTAAATTTGAACAGTGCTAAACAGTATCAAATCAGAAAATATTAAATTAAAACTAAAATATTCATCCACTCACACTTATTTAATTAGTACGTTCTGTCGGATAGCTAAGCAGCTCTGAAATCTTCAGCAAACTCTTGATTCCAATTAAAATTGTTCTGAGAATGCCGTCAACTTCTCAATACTCTAACATCGATGAACTATGTTACTCTTCATGCCCTTACCGGCACAAAAAGGGCATGAGAGCAATGAAATTGCAGACTCCCCAGTAAAGATAGTTCCATGAACTCCTTTCATTGCTCCAGAGCTCTTCTGTATGATAACAATTCGCTTTGCAAATAACTTATTATGTGAATGGGAGAAACGACTACTTGAACACTGGAAAGCTCAAATAGAAATGCGGGAGTCAAGAAGATTCATTGACCCTGAACACATCAAAGTTCACGCAATCGTTAACCTTAGCAGTAACGATATTGAGCTCGACACTGAACTTCTTACAAAACACTGTAAACTCAATCACCACTTGAAGTATATATGTGCGGTAGCAAGTGATTCCTGTCGACTCTGCCATGAGGTGAAGGATAGATCAGGACATGTTCTTTGCAACTGCCCAGCGGTTGCAAGATATAGAGTTGTTTATCTTAGAAATGGGATCTTGATCTCAAATCAAATAGGTAAAATTAAGACCACAGCAGTTACAAGATTTATAGATAGTCTAGAATTGGGCTTTTAGACGCATAGTAGATCTTTTAGATCGGGATGTATTTATAGCTAATAATTTAATAATAAAATTCCGATTGAATCCGATTAATACCGATTGAAAATGCCATAAGATACTATGTTATCTTACTTAAATAAGGAAATATTTATTTTTTCTTCATACAACAACAAACAATTCACATCGCTTAAACATTTTCAACTGAAAAGAATTACCTGTGCCAAAATTCTTCATCACCTCCAACTGCTATTCAGAAATGAATCTCAATGCTAAGAACAGGAAACTGATATATAAACAAAAAATTCATCCGTCATTTCTATATGGATGTGTAGCGTTTAGCAAAGCTTCAAACACTACTATTCACCAGCTAGAAATTACACAAGGCCATTCTCTGAGAAGACTTTTTAACCATGGTATAAACCATGGTACATTAGGACGAATGACATCCTTAGGGACCTCAAGATTGATCCGATCACAAAATACATAAAGGATAGAGCGAAAACTGACACACTTACCAATACCGCGTTGTCACATTTGAGAATGGCTACCGGCTCCTCGGGAAGGTATGCAGATCTGAGGTCAATTATTGCTTAGTCTGTTGAAGTGATAAACAATAATTCAGTCTAGTCATAAAGAGGGGTTTTAAACAATATAAAAAAGGTAATATGTAAAACCAAGAAACTTGTTGAAACTCTTACCAAATGGAATACAAATTTCTTTTATCTAAAGTTCAAGAAACCCTCAATGGGTTATATATGCGTTACATATACTTTTATTTAAAATTACATTTTAAATGAAAATAAAAACATCGCATAAATAATTACAACACATATAATATGAAAAAATCCTTGTTGCGGATCTGAGATTTTTCTTGTAAACATTTCACAATATTAAGGCTAAAGCCCGCGAGATTGAGTTACTAGTGGAAGGCATGTAAAAGTGTGTATTTACATTGACTTATTCTGCTTTATTAATAACTAAAGGCGTAAATAAGAAGTTCTGAATGTAGATTGTACGACGACTCCATCGCAATAAAGTGTTCAACTTTAAAATGCCAAAACACCAAAAGGCGTATCCAGTGGAAAACAACGGCAATATCGCCATTAGCTACAAGCGGCAAAGGACAAACAACAACAACAATAACATTAACAAGAGCAGAAAAATAAATCTTTATTTTATGTAATACGGCCCTTGGCGGAACCACTGAAACATCCGCTTCGGTTTTGTTCCGTTTCGTTGGATTACATTCCGCCTTGAGCGTCAGCGGAGAAGATCCTTGTGCGCGTCGCTGAATAAAAATCGATTTAAATTTAAATTCCGCTCGGAAACAATATACCGAAGCGTCTTCTATTTAACATTGAAATATTGCAGTCGAATTAAATGTGCTTTATGCGTACGCGTAAGCTAAGGAATTAAGCACTAATAGATAATTTTATTGTTTCTTTAAGACAATAAAATAAATTGCACGAACCTAGGAAAAACAAACTTCATGCCAGACAATAATTAAACTATGAAGCCGTGGAAGCAATGCGATAGTCAAAGGACATTGTCTGTGAGTAGCTAATAAATTCTAGTGAAGTATCCTTAAAGCAAATTAAATCGGTTTAGCTGCTTTAGAGCAAATATCTTTAAATATCAAGAAATTATTTAGTAAGGAATATACTGAGTTTAAGAGTTTAGTATGTTTAGTATGTGAAGAATGTAGATATTCAAATAAAATATTGAAATAAATTATTTATATTAAAATAACTGCAGTTGAAATATATTCTTGAATAATTTTAATTATATTTTTATTAGAAAAGTTAAATTTATAGCAAAGTTTTATTATAACTATAAAAACATCAGTTGAAATGATTAAGGCAATTGCAGTGTCAGGCGCAAGTATTTTCCTCATTGTTTCATGAATATTTTCCATTTTTGTTATTAAAAATAAAATAATTTTAATTAAAAGTTTTCCAACTTCGACAGTTTCATTTCAGTTATTTTAGTTTTATGGAGTGTTATATAAAATATATGTGCAAATATATTTGAATATTAGAATTATTTAGAAAAATACTAGAAAATTATAGTTAATGCATTTGAGAATTTAATTTTCATTTAGAGTTTAAATTAAATATTCAAGTAATTATGTGCATTAAGAACTACTATTACTGCTAAATAAACACAGCTAGATACAAATAAAATGAAATTTATTATAAAAATATATTTATAAAATATTTTTGTTTTTAAACTTTGTTAATAAATGCTATTAAAACTTGTGAAATTGTAGTTAATTGCAAAACTAATTAGTATTTTAAAATTTATATTTATTTTTCATTATATGAATGAGATGTATATAGTAATTCTAAATTATATGAAACTTACTGTTTATAGGTATATTAATAAAAAAATGTGTTTTATTTGCTTCCAGAACAAAGGACCTACTCCGTTCCTTTTTCTTAGTTAACTTTAACTTAAAATTAATTTTAGTGTTAACATATAAATAACATACAAGTCAAGTATGCATTTGAGTCAGTTTGCTAATGAACACTGACTCTGAGTTTCAGATTTGGTAGGGTATGAGTTCAACTCTTGGTACGTGCAGTCTAAAAAATTATTTATGAATTATTAGTAATATATTATAAATTATATTTATTATATCTTATCAAATTAATCTATTACATGTCACGTTAGTAATACATATATATAATATACGAAATATATGTGATATTGTTATTTATTATATTATGAAAATAATTTATAATACATAAAAGAAAAAAAATTAAAATGAACTATTAATTTATTGTTATTTATTTATATATAATATTTAATTATAATATATTATCAATATATTAATAATTTATGATGATATTGTTATTTATTA
>NC_051846.1:179727406-179740756 GCF_002237135.1 Teleopsis dalmanni
CAACAAACTTTAACGTTTTGTCAGCTGACACCGTTGACCATGGAGGGGATAAAAGGATCGTTCACCAAGAAGAAGCTCTCTTGTTTGTTCTACCGCGGAAGAAGGACTCCTGGCTCTGGTTTCCGTTGCAGCTAAAAAGTACGTGACTAAGACGGCGGTGTCACCAGTGAAATATGAGTGACTCTTCAAACTTAGTGAGAATATTTTGTTAAAAAAAAATTATACATAGAGGTTATATATATTGAAAATTTTATTGACGAATTGTGAACATGTTAAAAGAAATTGAATCTGGTAATCAAAGTCAAAGTTAAGTAAAAATAAAAATTACGTATAATTTAAAATTTTGTACACAGAAATTATAAATTTGATAATATCGAATTATTGAAAATTTTATTAATAAATTATGAACATTTAAAAATTGAAACTTGTAACCAAAGTCAACGTTAAGTAAAAATAAAAATTACGTATAATTTAAAATTTTGTACACAGAAATTATAAATTTGATAATATCGAATTATTGAAACTTTTATCTATAAATTGTGAACATTTAAAAAATTGAATCTTGTAACCAAAGTCAAAGTTAAGTGAGAATAAAAAGTACGTAAATTTTAAAATTTTGTACACAGAAATTATATATTTGTTAAAATCGAAATATAGAGAAAATTTTAGTTATAAATTGTAAACATTTAAAAAAATTGAATTTTTTTTGACCAAAGTCAAAGTGAAGCAAAAATAAAACGTATGTATAAATTAAAATCTTGTACACATAGATTATATATATATTGGAGAATATCGAAATATTGAAAATTTTGCAATAATAAATTGGGAAAAAAACTTAACAATTGAATTTTACTAGTGGCTGTAAAGCCAAATAAAAGTACGTACAAATTATATCTTAGACATAATTGTTTGGTTGTTAATATAATAAATCTTAACAATTTCTTTTATATCGAATAAATAAATTAAAAGGAAAATAAACTAAAAGTGTATTTCAACAAACGCAATCAGATTCTTAACCAAATACAGAATTGATAAAGTACCACATAGACTAGCTACTCCTGAACGGTATAAATTCAAGGTGGGAATCCAGCACAACGACACAAGTGAGAGACACAGGTAAGAAAGATTCGGGGCTTCAATAGTAACTGAATCTCGGTTGTACGGGGTATAACTCACGTAGCTTTAATAGTCACGTGAGTCTTTACCATAGTGTCGGAAACGATAGGTAGCTTTAATAGTCACCTAACGTCTCCGGCCCCTGGGCGCTTTAACAGTGAACAGGGAAGGGCGTGTGATCAGCGACCTGTAATACCACTCACGTAGCTTTAACAGTCACGCGTGCTGGTATTATATCGTGTCTATTTCAGTCAAGTGATTCCTTTGTGTCTGTGATTCCGATTGGTATTCGAACCTAGGTATCTGTAATTAAGAGCAATCAGAAGTGACGGGGTCTCACTAAATAAATTTCTTGTGTGGACCTTGGACAAGACTGAGTTATCCCAGCTATAAACGAACCGCTAGAAAAGGTTCATTACAACTGTAAACTCAATCACCACTTGAAGTATATATGTGCGGTAGCAAGTGATTCCTGTCGACTATGCCATGAGATGAAAGAAAGATCAGGACATGTTCTTTGCAACTGCCCAGCGGTTGCAATATATAGAGTTGTTTATCTTGGAAATAGGAGCTTGATCTCAAATCAAATAGATAAAATTAAAACCACAGCAGTTACAAGATTTATAGATAGTATAGAATTGGGCTTTCAGACGCATAATAGATCTTTTAGGTCGGAGTGCATTTATAGCCAATAATTTAATATTAAAAATCTGATTAAATCCGATTAATCCGATTAATACCGATTGAAAATGCCATAAGATACTATGTTATCTTAATTAAAAAGAGAAATATTTATTTTTTCTTCATACAACAGCAAACGACTCACTTGGCTTAAACATGTTCAACTGAAAAGAATTAGCTGTGCCAAAATTCTTCATCACTTCCAACTGCTATTCAGAAATGAATCTCAATGCTAAGAACAGGAAACTGATATATAACCAAATAATTCGTCCGTCACTTCTGTATGGATGTGTAGCGTTTAGCAAAGCTTCAAACACAACTATTCACCAGCTAGAAATTGCACAAGGCCAGGCTCTGAGAAGACTTTTCAACCATGGTAATAACTATGATACATTAGGACGAATGACATCCTCACGGACCTCAAGATTGATCCGATCAAAAAATACATAAAGGATAGAGCGAAAACTGACAAACTAACCAACACCGCGTTGTCAGATTTGAGAATGGTTACCGGCTCCTCGGGAAGGTATGCAGATCTGAGGTCAATTATTGCTTAGTCTGCTGAAGTGATGAACAATAGTTCATTCTGGGCTTAAAGAGGGGTTTTCAACAACATAAAAGAGGTAATATGCAAAACCAAGAAACTTGTTACAACTCTTACCAAATGGAATACAAATTTTTTATATCTAAAGTTCAACAAACCCTCAATGGGTTATATATGCGTTACATATACTTTTATTTAAAATTACATTTTAAACGAACATAAAAACATCGCATAAATAATTACAACATATATAATATGAAAAAATCCTTGTTGCGGATCTGAGATTTTTCTTGTAAACATTTCACAATATTAAGGCTAAAGCCCGCGAGATTGAGTTACTAGTGGAAGGCATGTAAAAGTGTGTATTTACATTGACTTATTCTGCTTTATTAATAACTAAAGGCGTAAATAAGAAGTTCTGAATGTAGATTGTACGACGACTCCATCGCAATAAAGTGTTCAACTTTAAAATGCCAAAACACCAAAAGGCGTATCCAGTGGAAAACAACGGCAATATCGCCATTAGCTACAAGCGGCAAAGGACAAACAACAACAACAATAACATTAACAAGAGCAGAAAAATAAATCTTTATTTTATGTAATACGGCCCTTGGCGGAACCACTGAAACATCCGCTTCGGTTTTGTTCCGTTTCGTTGGATTACATTCCGCCTTGAGCGTCAGCGAAGAAGATCCTTGTGCGCGTCGGTGAATAAAAATCGATTTAAATTTAAATTCCGCTCGGAAACAATATACCGAAGCGTCTTCTATTTAACATTGAAATATTGCAGTCGAATTAAATGTGCTTTATGCGTACGCGTAAGCTAAGGAATTAAGCACTAATAGATAATTTTATTGTTTCTTTAAGACAATAAAATAAATTGCACGAACCTAGGAAAAACAAACTTCATGCCAGACAATAATTAAACTATGAAGCCGTGGAAGCAATGCGATAGTCAAAGGACATTGTCTGTGAGTAGCTAATAAATTCTAGTGAAGTATCCTTAAAGCAAATTTAATCGGTTTAACATAGCTGCTTTAGAGCAAATATCTTTAAATATCAAGAAATTATTTAGTAAGGAATATACCGAGTTTAAGAGTTTAGTATGTTTAGTATGTGAAGAATGTAGATATTCAAATAAAATATTGAAATAAATTATTTATATTAAAATAACTGCAGTTGAAATATATTCTTGAATAATTTTAATTATATTTTTATTAGAAAAGTTAAATTTATAGCAAAGTTTTATTATAACTATAAAAACATCAGTTGAAATGATTAAGGCAATTGCAGTGTCAGGCGCAAGTATTTTCCTCATTGTTTCATGAATATTTTCCATTTTTGTTATTAAAAATAAAATAATTTTAATTAAAAGTTTTCCAACTTCGACAGTTTCATTTCAGTTATTTTAGTTTTATGGAGTGTTATATAAAATATATGTGCAAATATATTTGAATATTAGAATTATTTAGAAAAATACTAGAAAATTATAGTTAATGCATTTGAGAATTTAATTTTCATTTAGAGTTTAAATTAAATATTCAAGTAATTATGTGCATTAAGAACTACTATTACTGCTAAATAAACACAGCTAGATACAAATAAAATGAAATTTATTATAAAAATATATTTATAAAATATTTTTGTTTTTAAACTTTGTTAATAAATGCTATTAAAACTTGTGAAATTGTAGTTAATTGCAAAACTAATTAGTATTTTAAAATTTATATTTATTTTTCATTATATGAATGAGATGTATATAGTAATTCTAAATTATATGAAACTTACTGTTTATAGGTATATTAATAAAAAAATGTGTTTTATTTGCTTCCAGAACAAAGGACCTACTCCGTTCCTTTTTCTTAGTTAACTTTAACTTAAAATTAATTTTAGTGTTAACATATAAATAACATACAAGTCAAGTATGCATTTGAGTCAGTTTGCTAATGAACACTGACTCTGAGTTTCAGATTTGGTAGGGTATGAGTTCAACTCTTGGTACGTGCAGTCTAAAAAATTATTTATGAATTATTAGTAATATATTATAAATTATATTTATTATATCTTATCAAATTAATCTATTACATGTCACGTTAGTAATACATATATATAATATACGAAATATATGTGATATTGTTATTTATTATATTATGAAAATAATTTATAATACATAAAAGAAAAAAAATTAAAATGAACTATTAATTTATTGTTATTTATTTATATATAATATTTAATTATAATATATTATCAATATATTAATAATTTATGATGATATTGTTATTTATTATATTCTTAAAATAATTTATAATAATTTGTTATCGGGCTAATTGGTCAAATTTAAATAGAAATAAAAAAGACACTAATTTATTATTTATATTTAAAAATCATTTATACTTTATATTACTGTATTCAGTTTTCTCTGCAAATGACTATCGAAGATAGTCGAAATATTGGAAGAATTATTTTTAATAAAGTATAAACGATTTTCAAATATAAATAATAAATTAGTGTTTTTTTATTTCTTTTTAAATTTGACCAATTAGCCCGATAACAAATTATTATAATAATAATTTTTGGTCACAAATAAAAGTATTTAATATTTTTAAAATAATTTATAATAAATAAAAAAAATAAATAAAATAAACTATTAACTTGTTTTTTATTTATTTATAATATTTAATTATAATATTTTATTTATAATATATTATCAACATATTAACAATTTATCAAGGATGGCTTTATTGGCTTGGTTGTGTCGTTAGAATGCATGAAACCTATACAGCGAAAAAGGTGTTTGAAGCAATTGTTGGAGAAAGAAGGCGTGAAGGTAGACTGTGTCTCTGGTGGAGTGTTTAAATTAGAGGAACCTTAACCAGACTCGATGTACGACACTGGAGAAGTGCAGGCAGCAGAGGAGCCTGAAGACTTGTTGTGCTAGACCAACATCCGGTAACAGATTGATATCATTTATGCCATTTATAGAAGTAAATAAGAATATTGTTAATGCATATTTCTAGTAGTTGCATTTTTATTTTATATGTTAATTAAATGATTAAAATCTTATTAAAGAGGAAGCATTCGATTTAACTTACTTTAACTTTCCATCAACAGATAACAACAAAATAAATAAAATTATTTATTATTTCATTTTATGAAGAGAAGTAATGCTAAAGAAGGAAGTGCGTGTTCTGTTTACTAATTCTTCCTCGCTTAACTTAACATCAATATTATTTCTTATTAAAATGTTAAATACATAGCAATCAAATTTGCTATATGTGTATTTGTGTAAGGCAATTATTATTGTATGTGTTGTATGCTAAGCGCTGTTAAGGTTGACCTAACCTAACAGCATAGCAATAGACCAATAGTACATCAACGTCAATGCTATAAAATAAATATAACGTCTTACAGCATAAATAAACAATAACAGACACATACACACACACACATATATATACACCACACGTTTACAAAGCAATGTTAAAAGTAAACAAATTAGCAGAAATTAAATAAGCACAACAAAGGCTAATAACAGTTGGGAAGGCTGTTGGGGTCAAACGAATGACCACAACAACGAATGTTTATCGTCAAGAACTTTCATCACGTGAACATTAAATACGAGTAGCAACGTTGAAACCGTTGACACCGAATAATGGGCAACATGGCCAAAAGAAGGCCGAGACGTGGTGACACGTGGCCTTAGTCGTCGTCTGCTTACCGAACTGGGCTTATTGGTATTTAAGCTGCGTTAATTTTTCTACTTTTATTACATTTGAGTTTTTCACACAGATACACACATATACACACACCGAATTACAGCAGTTTTCCTTTCTTATCGCAATGAAAGAATATGTGATTATACGTGGTGACAGTTTCATTTGCACATAGTCATTGTCAGTGATCAAATATTCGTTGTGATTATCTCATGTGAATTATTTTTGTTGTATTTGCTGAAGGGTTTAATTAAATGTAGAAAATTGCCAGCAACAGTTTGTTGTTGACCAGAGTTGATGGTTGTCATAAAATCACAAACCAAACAACAAAATATTGCAGACAAAATATTTATTTAACATCTGAAATAAGTTCAGTGACTTACACTGTAGCAATATACCACTATAATGTATATAGTGGTATATAGTGAAGATTACATGTAATCCTCACTAGCTGTTGCTCACTAGCTATGAACCATGAATATATAAAAATAGTAGAAATTTTATATTTACTGCGGCAGTAAACGCTGATATACAAGTATGAATGAAACTCCTCACAGTTTATTGTGCCATTAAATATTAATTGCGCTATTGTAGATACTTTTCCAATGGATTGGTTCATACGTTTGTCTAAATTGTTACTCATACGACCGATATTATACCGATTATATTATTGCCAGCTATGGAAAATTAGTTGTTATTATTGCTTGTTATTCTTAATGAATTATTAAAATTGTTAACAATTTTAAAACACATTGTTAAATTATAGTAGTTAAATAATTTAAAATATTGTGGAAATATACCAAAATATATTTGTTTTATGGTGACATATACTTTAATTCGAGGAGGTATATAGTCTCGAGTTCCAGACTCGGTGGTATGAGTTTAATAAAAATATTAGCGCATCGATATGTGTGATTAAATGATTGTATTTGAATGCATTTCTATTACTTATTTACTATTAGAATTGGAGTGAACTCACTTGACATTTTACTTTGAATTGTTATTGAATGTAATGCCATTTTATTGTGTACTTTAGTTGAAAAGCCACAAATTTACAAAAATTTTACACTACAGCCTAGCTGAATTGGGTTAAGGTGGTACGAAATGTAAGAAGTACTGAAAAATATATGAACAAGTAATAGTGGATACATATTCCTTACAAGATTTTCTACTGGTTTAATCGATTCCTTAATGATTATGAGAAACTTGAAGACGATAAGTGGGTTTCATGCAAGAAACCAATCACAGTTAAGAAGAAATGGATATAGTTAAGTGAATCTCAATATGATCACTCTGTATAAGATTTATGAAGAAGTAACATTAAAGAGTACATCGAATTTAATTTTGTAAAAAGGTTTAGGCTAAGGAAGGTCTGTGCACGGTTCTTGCCACACTCCGTGCGGCCAATTACAAAAATGGGGATTTCAGCTATGTGAAACATAAAAAAATATCTCGTATATCACCCAATCATGTGAACTACTGTAGCGTGATTTTCTAATACCAGCCTGAAATAAAATGTTACATGCTGGCATAAAAGGTACCATAGAAGCCAAAAGAGACAAACATACTTTCCGCAAAAAGATATTGTACCGATGAAATCGCCATCCAAAACACTTTGTCATATCATTAAACATTTTCAATGCTTTACGTATTCCAAAGAAAACTATACTGAATTAACAATAATTGAAATAATATATAAATGCCAGTCCAAAGAGTCCAAACAGTCCAGTTTCATCGTATCTGCAATAGCCTACGTATTGAGATTCTAAATGAAAAATGAAAATGAGAATGTAGTGTTTGTATATTCTGTAGATGGCTATACCACCTAACATACTTGAATAAATAATATACTTTTACATAGTTTTTATGTTTTAATAATATATAATGTCAGAGTTAGGATTCAATATAAAACATTGCAATCATATTTTCAAATTATTACCAGCTTTTCTGTCTTTTAATTAATTCTATGAGTTTTCTGAAGGTCTCTACTTCATTCAAAAAAAAATTGTAAAGAAAATATTTTTACTTTGAAAAGTGAAATAAAATTTATCTTTGTTAGTTGCGGTAAAAAAAATTTAAATGGCATATCTATCCAATGATATTTCATGGAATTTCTACCTCAGAACTATCATTTAACATCTGAATGAGATACTTTCAATGCTCATTCACAGTTTTGCGATAAATGCGTAAATCACTTGAAAATGGTTTGATGTGTTGATATGTTTTGGTGTCTGCAGCAGTATCTCAATGCTGATTTTATTTCTCCCAGCCAAATATATCTAAATGCATTCGATAGATAAACATTGGCCACTTGCCAATGCCACTTGAGTTGTAAATGAAATTTTGCAAATTGTGCCACTTACAGTGGTAAAATTACAAGGATACAATGTTATTTGAAATTTGGGCTAAGTAGAAATTTTGTAGGCTTATTTTCACTCTCAATGCAATGTGAGCTATGTGTGGTGATGTGTATATCTTTGCATTTAATCTAGTTAAAGGAAAGTTTTCTCGATAAATTTGTATTTCTGTTTTTGCTATTTGAATAGTCAAATCTAGTTTCTTTTTAGTTTTAAAGAAATGGAACAAAAAAGAAAATGTATGAGTTCCAAAAGCATTTCGTGATTAAAACAGAAAGTTGATACAGCACTGCTGCACACTTGATATTAGATAAACAGTAAAATTCTAACATTTCTAACATTGTGGTGCTGCTCACTAGTAACATTTTAATGTCAGTTGAAGTGATCAGAAGGATGTCAGGATGTTTGGTCTGATGTTGTCTGTGTTTGACACACAGGTATACCTATAAAGTAATATTGTTTGAATTTGTTGTCCAGTTCACTGTGGTTGTGACTGCAACTAAAATTGAAATAATTTCCTAAAATTAACAAAAAATGGTAATTCTAGTTTGCGAAAGATTTTACATGGTATAAATTGGATCTCCAAACGTTGGGAATGATTTATAAGCGTATTAATAGACTTAAAATCAAACGAATTATTAGAACTTAAATCACATTAGTTAACAATGGTTAAGACATTTAGTTTTAGTCGTCGTATCAAAAACTTTTTTTCGTAGTATATATAATATAATATCATAGTATAACTATATTATATAAACAAAAACACTGTAACACTGAATAATGCTTAGCCAAACTTAAGTATCAAAATGTAATAATCTAGTTATATAAATTTTATGTTTCTGAACCACTCTCGCAATACACATAGAACTCTCTGTATGATTCTGTCCGAAATAGATTGATTTACGCCCACAGGTGCTTTAAACAAAGCACATGGGCTAGTTCCAACAAAAGTTAAACAAACAAAAAGACTTGGAACTGAAATAGAGTTCTGTTTTTATTTTTCATAAATCAAAAAAAGGAACAGGGTTGTAATTAATAATAAAATATAAAGAACAGACTGAACACTCTCTATTGGAAGAGACTCAAATATCAGCTGCTTACCTCATCCAGACGTTCTCCACTTTCTCAAAAAAAGCTGAACATTTGCAATATATCAGAATGACTTGTACTATAGCTCTTATTCCGCATTATTGTCAATTTCAATGGAAAATAGCTTTGTATAATAGGGTGAAGGGCTAGCATGGTATTGAGTGTAAAAAAGTGTAAGTATAAATTATGTTAATTCTTTAAAAATAATTCCTTATCTTCATTGGTTAACAAGCTGTTACGGTTTACTGGGCCCCAACAGTACTATACTAGACAAACTGGATTTAAAGGGTTTATGTTAATTAACTGATTTTTAAACAAAAATTAATATTATTACGAATGATTGACAACCTTTGAATCATTAAAATTAATACTCAGAACTATATTATATATTTTAAAAATACTGTTTACAGCATATTAAGCCATCTAGTCATATAATTTTTAGCAAAGATATAAAATAATTATATTTTGAAAGGCGAAAATCACTTTTTCAATAGATGAGAAATCCCTCTTTTTCTCCAGGAGAAATCATTACTTCTTGATAAAGTAATAAACTTTTTAAACAAAAGCAATATGATAAATATTTTAAAATTAAAGGATTTTTATGAAGATAATTAAATAGAATTATCTTAAATTCTTTTTAAAGCCTTTATAACAAAGATTTCAACACTTCCTACACAAACAATCTCAATTATTCAAATCACGTTTTTAAGATTTTTCTGTGCATATAAAAAAAAAATTGAATAAATAAAGAATGAAGAGAATATTTTAATAATATCCTTTATCTTCCACAATAATGAAACTGAGGTATTTAAATATTCATTCCTAACTTCAATTATGAACTGCACTGTCGTCTCTCTTTTACATATATTTTATTCGTTACTTGTATTTCTTTCAAGTGTGCTCTATTTTTATGAAGATATTTACTCCAGTGTTCTGGGAAACGCAAAACATAACCAAAGCAAACTATTTTGTGGCTTTTTCCTTTTCATATTCTTTTGACCAGAAATTGCAGGACCATAAGCCACAAAGTGAAAAGTGCAGGACACTTGAGGCATTTCAATTTAACAAAGTATCTTATTCCATGGGTTTAAGGATTTATTGTGCCTTACATTTGTGCTCTATTTTTCATTTAAATGTCAACAAAAAGAAAACATAGAGGAACACTTTTTGTTTCTAAGTAATCTCTTGGACGTTGAACATGTGTGTAGGTATCGATAAGTATACCTATGTGCATTATATGCGGGGCAATAGACAAAGGTCAACACATTTCACTTTTATTTACAATGATTTGTGAAGTTAAAAGCCACCCTCCCAACTGACTGTCATCGGGGAAGCACACAATTCAGTTTGATTTATGAAGGAAATTAATGAAATTGTAACCATTTTAAGGTTCAATGAAGTTCAATAAATAAAAACAGTCAAGTTTTTATTCGGTTTTGCGCTTATTAACATTTTTATTTGGAAATAAATTATGTGAGTAGGTCAAAACAAAAACAATAATTTTTTAGAGTTTTTAGGTCAAACAGATTTTCTTCTTTCGTTTAGTTCTTGAAGTACGAATTAAAACATACAATATGTTGTTTTCCATTTTGAATTACTTTTTCCAGAAAAATTATAGCTATCCTTGCAGGATGCTTTATTGCAGGAAAAAAAAATAATTCTTAAATTTACTCAAAACTTGTTAGAATTATATTTAAAATCCTGATATATCACAATTTTTTAGAAATTTTTAAATTTATTGAATTTTTTTGTGAAAAGTGCTTTTTTACGTATTAAAATATTTTTAACTTAAGTTGCAGGTAGCATTGAAAGAAACTTAAATCGGTTTTCATCAATATTACTTATTTTTATGTGAATAATTACATATCATGAATATTTTTTTTGTACTCCTCAGCAATTCATTAAAGCAACTCTGCAAATTAATAAAGGCTTACTCCATCTTATATAGTCATGCTCCATAATGGCCAGAAAACGGCTCCAGTACGTCCATTTACGTCCAGTACTTTCCTTGAAGTGAATAAAATCTAGTAAACAAATGAAGCTCCCACTTCCTACTGCGAAATTTATATTATAAAAATATATATATTTCTACAAATATATATATATAGATATAGATATATTATATCTACATATAATATATTTAGTTTTAACTTTTAATTTTAATTTTTATATGAATATTTTGGCTTTAATACCAAATTAAAATCTAATATATTTACAAAGAAATGATGCGTGTAATTAGAAACATTTTCACTCTCCCCAGTGATGATTTGTTTAGTGGTTTCACAGCTAATGATTTGTCAATTTTGTATCTGAATTTGCTCGTTTATTTATTCAGGCACACAAGCCGAAAATAATACGGCAAAGAATTTGATTTTAAATCGTTCATAACGTTGCTTTCAAATAAAAAAACTGAATAGATATTTTATATATCATTGAATGTTTAATTCAGTTTTTGTAAATAAATTTTTGGTTTCTGTCTATATTCACATAAATTATTTATTTAACTTATTTATTTTTAAAATCATTTTTGTGTAGGATTTAATAAAGCCTACATTATACATTATTGTTTGTTATACATACACACAATATATACTATGAATTCTAAAACACTTATTTATTATATTTATATAGTATTTAATTAATATATTTGCAACAAATTATCATCAAAAGGTGGATATGGCTTAAACGTAGTAAAAAATATATTTTCATTCGGAGTAGAATAGTTCATGTACCCACAGATCGTCTTTATAAAATTGTAAATCATATTCGCACTTAAATTATCTATAAATAAAATCATATATTAACGAATTAAATCATGAATCTAGATACCCTTAAACATCAAATTAGAGCAGAGGCGATATAAGCCTGTAAGTGATCATAAAATTATTAAGAGGGTAAAAAAACCAAATAGGATTTAAAACTGCAGATAAACAACATAAAACAGTAGACACAATACCAAACCTATCTGTCTTTAATCCCTCACGACCTACGACGCCATCTACGATGTCATCCACGACAAATTTATGCCCGGAAAAATAATCAATGCCACATATGCTCATGGGAATTCAGTTAAATTTAGTTTTATAACATCATGTAAGTAAGGGATTTTGTCTTACAGAAACAAGTGAATACAAATGGTTTAGAGATATGTTGTTGTTGGTAGTTACTTTGATACAAGATACAATTTTTTGATTTTAAGCGACCTCAATCGCTTTTTTTGCCTTGAAACACGTTTATATTTATCGATAGTATAGCATTGTTTTCATTGTTGAATTGATCTTGTTATGAAATATTTAGAGAATTAAACCGAAATAATCTTCGTTATCCCTTTAGTTGTCTATTGATAAAATTTGGCTCTCTTTTTTGGACATGACTAGTACTCTTTACTTCTGTTTAGTGTACACAAACTTCAGTACATAAAAGCCACTCCACCTATTCATCTATCATTTGTTCATCTATTAACTATTCATTCACTACATCATCATCAGACATCCTGCATGTAGGTTTCAAGAGTAAATGTGTTTTCTAATAACAAAAAACCTTTGAATGAATTAGAAGTCATTCAAAATGCTTTCACTGACATGCTGAATGATAGACTTTATACCAATTGCGATATACTGTAATTTGATTAAAAAAATTGCTAACCCTTCTTATACAAACCCTTCTTATATAATATTTGGATTTTTAGTATTTAAACGAAGATTGTTTTATACCAAACATTTCTGGGAGTCGATTTATTTTCTACTTCAGTTATGTATTTCGTAGTTTACTATAAATTGTGACCTAGATCTAAAAACATACATACGTATACATACGTATTGTATATAATTAAAGTACTTAAAGTACTGGT
>NC_051846.1:179740856-179793299 GCF_002237135.1 Teleopsis dalmanni
TTATTTATATTTAAAAATCGTTTATACTTTATATTACTGTTTTCAGTTTTCCCTGAAAATGACTATCGAAGATAGTCGAAATATTGGAAGAATTGTTTTTAATAAAGTATAAACGATTTTTAAGTATAAATAATAAATTAGTGTCTTTTTTATTTCTTTTTAAATTTGACCAATTAGGCCGATAACAAATTATTATAATAATAATTTTTGGTCACAATTAAAAGTATTTAATATTTTCAAAATAATTTATAATAAATAAAAAAAATAAATAAAATAAACTATTAACTTGTTTTTTATTTATTTATAATATTCAATTATAATATTTTATTTATAATATATTATCAACAAATTAACAATTTATCAAGGATGGCTTTATTGGCTTGGTTGTGTCGTTAGAATGCATGAAACCTATACAGCGAAAAAGGTGTTTGAAGCAATTGTTGGAGAAAGAAGGCATGAAAGTAGACTGTGTCTCCGGTGGAGTGTTTAAATTAAAGGAACCTTAACCAGACTCGATGTATGACACTGGAGAAGTGCAGGCAGCAGAGGTGCCTGAAGACTTGTTGTGCTAGACCAACATCCGGTAACAGATTGATATCATTTATGCCATTTATATAAGTAAATAACAATATTTTTAATGCATATTTCTAGTAGTTGCATTTTTATTTTATATGTTAATTAAATGATTAAAATCTTATTAAAGAGGAAGCATTCGATTTAACTTACTTTAACTTTCCATCAACAGATAACAACAAAATAAATAAAATTATTTATTATTTCATTTTATGAAGAGAAGTAATGCTAAACAAGGAAGTGCGTGTTCTGTTTACTAATTCTTCCTCGCTTAACTTAACATCAATATTATTTCTTATTAAAATGTTAAATACATAGCAATCAAATTTGCTATATGTGTATTTGTGTAAGGCAATTATTATTGTATGTGTTGTATGCTAAGCGCTGTTAAGGTTGACCTAACCTAACAGCATAGCAATAGACCAATAGTACATCAACGTCAATGCTATAAAATAAATATAACGTCTTACAGCATAAATAAACAATAACAGACACATACACACACACATATACACCACACGTTTACAAAGCAATGTTAAAAGTAAACAAATTAGCAGAAATTAAATAAGCACAACAAAGGCTAATAACAGTTGGGAAGGCTGTTGGGCTGTTGGGGTCAAACGAATGACCACAACAACGAATGTTTATCGTCAAGAACTTTCATCACGTGAACATTAAATACGAGTAGCAACGTTGAAACCGTTGACACCGAATAATGGGCAACATGGCCAAAAGAAGGCCGAGACGTGGTGACACGTGGCCTTAGTCGTCGTCTGTTTACCGAACTGGGCTTATTGCTATTTAAGCTGCGTTAATTTTTCTACTTTTATTACATTTGAGTTTTTCACACAGATACACACATATACACACACAGAATTACAGCATTTTTCCTTTCTTATCGCAATGAAAGAATATGTGGTTATACGTGGTGACAGTTTCATTTGCACATAGTCATTGTCAGTGATCAAATATTCGTTGTGATTATCTCATGTGAATTATTTTTGTTGTATTTGCTGAAGGGTTTAATTAAATGTAGAAAATTGCCAGCAACAGTTTGTTGTCATAAAATCACAAACCAAACAACAAAATATTGCAGACAAAATATTTATTTAACATCTGAAATAAGTTCAGTGACTTACACTGTAGCAATATACCACTATAAACGGAGAGAATAATGTCCTTGTACATGTAATCCTTGTGCTGTTGCTCACTAGCTATGAACCATGAATATATAAAAATAGTAGAAATTTTATATTTACTGTGGCAGTAAATGATGATATACGAGTATGAATGAAACTCCCTCCTCACAGTTTATTGTGCCATTAAATATTAATTGCGCTATTGTAGATACTTTTCCACTGGATTGGTTCATAAGTTTGTCTAAATTGTTACTCATACGACCGATATTATACCGATTATATTATTGCTAGCTATGGAAAATTAGTTGTTATTATTGCTTGTTATTCTTAATGAATTATTAAAATTGTGAACAATTTTAAAACACACTGTTAAATTATAGTAGTTAAATAATTTAAAATATTGTGGAAATATACCAAAATATATTTGTTTTATGGTGACATATACTTTTTATTCTAGGAGGTATATAGTCCAGACTCGGTGGTATGAGTTCAATAAAAATATTAGCGCATCGATATGTGTGATTAAATGATTGTATTTGAATGCATTTCTATTACTTATTTACTATTAGAATTGGAGTGAACTCAATTGACATTTTACTTTGAATTGTTATTGAATGTAATGCCATATTATTGTGTACTTTAGTTGAAAAGTCACAAATTTACAAAAATTTTACACTACAGTTTAGCTGAATTGGGTTAAGGTGATACGAAATGTAAGAAGTACTGAAAAATATATGAACAAGTAATAGTGGATACATATTCCACACAAGGTTTTCTACTGGTTTAATCGATTCCCTAATGATTATGAGAAACTTGAAGACGATAAGTGGGCTTCATGCAAAAAACCAATCACAGTTAAGAAGAAATGGGTACAGTTAAGTGCATCTCAATATGATCACTCTGTATCTATAAGATTTATGAAGAAGTAGCATTAAAGAGTATATCGAATTTAATTTTGTAAAAGGTTTTAGGCTAAGGAAGGTCTGTACACGGTTCTTGCCACACTCTGTGTGTGAAGCCAATAGAGATAAACAAACTTTCCGAAAAAACATATCGTACCCATGAAATCTCCATCCAAAGTACTTTCGCATATCCCGAAAATGTTTATAATGTCATTAACCATTTTCAATGCTTTACGTATTCCAAAGAAAACTATACTGAATTAACAATAATTAAAAAATAATAATTGCGAGTTCAGTGAGTCCAGTTTCTTTGTTGCATATACATAGCCTATGTATAGAGATTCTAAATTTGTGAGTCAAATGTCATCATATCTACAATAGCCTAAGTATTGACATTCTAAATGAAAAATGAAAAATGAAAATGTAGTGTCTGTGTATCCTGTAGATGGCTATACCACCTAACATACTTGAATAAATAATATCACTACTACTTTTATATAGTTTTTATTTTTTAATAATATATAATGCCAGAGTTAGGATTCAATATAAAACATTGCAATCATATTTTCAAATTATTACCAGCTTTTCTGTCCTTCAATTAATTCTATGAGTTTTCTAAAGGTCTCTACTTCATTCAAAAAAAAATTGTAAAGAAAATATTTTTACTTTGAAAAGTGAAATATGATTTATCTTTGTTAGTTGCGGTAAAAAAACTTTAAATGGTATATCTATCCAATGATATTTCATGGAATTTCTACCTCAGAACTATCATTTAACATCTGAATGAGATACTTTCAATGCTCATTCACAGTTTTGCGATAAATGCGTAAATCACTTGAAAATGGTTTGATGTGTTGATGTGTTTTGGTGTCTGCAGCAGTATCTCAATGCTGATTTTATTTCTCCCAGCCAAATATATCTAAATGCATTCGATAGATAAACATTGGCCACTTGCCAATGCCACTTGAGTTGTAAATGAAATTTTGCAAATTGTGCCACTTACAGTGGTAAAATTACAAGGATACAATGTTATTTGAAATTTGGGCTAAGTAGAAATTTTGTAGGCTTATTTTCACTCTCAATGCAATGTGAGCTATGTGTGGTGATGTGTATATCTTTGCATTTAATCTAGTTAAAGGAAAGTTTTCTCGATAAATTTGTATTTCTGTTTTTGCTATTTGAATAGTCAAATCTAGTTTCTTTTTAGTTTTAAAGAAATGGAACAAAAAAAAAAATGTATGAGTTCCAAAAGCATTTCGTGATTAAAACAGAAAGTTGATACAGCACTACTGCACACTTGACATTAGATAAGCAGTAAAATTCTAACATTTCTAACATTGTGGTACTGCTCACTAGTAACATTTTAATGTCAGTTGAAGTGATCAGAAGGATGTCAGGATGTTTGGTCTGATGTTGTCTGTGTTTGACACACAGGTATACCTATAAAGTAATATTGTTTGAATTTGTTGTCCAGTTCACTGTGGTTGTGACTGCAACTAAAATTGAAATGATTTCCTAAAATTAACAAAAAATGGTAATTCTAGTTTGCGAAAGATTTTACATGGTATAAATTGGATCTCCAAACGTTGGGAATGATTTATAAGCGTATTAATAGACTTAAAATCAAACGAATTATTAGAACTTAAATCACATTAGTTAACAATGGTTAAGACATTTAGTTTTAGTCGTCGTATCAAAAACTTTTTTTCGTAGTATATATAATATAATATCATAGTATAACTATATTATATAAACAAAAACACTGTACCACTGAATAATGCTTAGCCAAACTTAAGTATCAAAATGTAATAATCTAGTTATATATATTTTATGTTTTTGTACCACTCTCGCAATACACATAAAACTCTTTGTATGATTCTGTCCGAAATAGATTGATTTATGCCCACGGGTGGTTTAAACAAAGCACATGGGCTAGTTCCAACAAAAGTTAAACAAACAAAAAGACTTGGAACTGAAATAGTGTACTGTTTTTATTTTTCATAAATCAAAAAAAGGAACAGGGTTGTAATTAATAATAAAATATAAAGAACAGACTGAACACTCTCTATTGGAAGAGACTCAAATATCAGCTGCTTACCTCATCCAGACGTTCTCCACTTTCTCAAAAAAAGCTGAACATTTGCAATATATCAGAATGACTTGTACTATAGCCCCTATTCCGTATTATTGTCAACAATTGTTATTGTCAATTTCAATTAAAAATAACTTTGTATAATAAAGTGAAGGGCTATCATGGTATTGAGTGTAAAAAAGTGAAAGAATAAATTACGGTATTTCTTTGAAAATACTGGACAAACTGGATTAAAAAAGTTTATGTTTATTAACTGTTTTTTGAACAAAAATTAACATTGTTAAGAATGATTGACAACCTTTGAATCATTAAAATTAATACTCAGAACTATATTATATATTTTAAAAATACTGTTTACAGCATATTAAGCAATCTAGTAATATAATTTTTAGCAAAGATGTAAAATAATTATATTCTGGAAGGAGAAACTAACTTTTTCAATAGATGAGAAAACCCCTTCTTTATCTCCAGGAGAAATCATTACTTCTTGATAAAGTAATAAACTTTTTAAACAAAAGCAATACAACATATATTTTAAAATTAAAGGATTTTTATGTAAATAATTCAATTCCATTATCTTCCATTATCTTAAATTCTTTTTAAAGCCTTCACAACAAAAATTTTAACACTTCCTACACAAACAATCTTAATTATTCAAATCACGTTTTTAAGATTTTTCTGTTCATATAAAAAAAATTGAATAAATAAAGAATGAAGAGAATATTTTAATAATATCCTTTATCTTCCACAATAATGAAACTGAGGTATTTAAATATTCATTCCTAACTTCAATTATGAACTGCACTCTCGTTTCTCTTTTACATATATTTTATTTATAACTTGGATTTCTTTCAAGTGTGCTCTATTTTTATAAAGATATTTACTCCAGTGTTCTGGGAAACGCAAAACATAACCAAAGCAAACTATTTTGTGGCTTTTTCCTTTTCATATTCTTTTGACCAGAAATTGCAGGACCATAAGCCACAAAGTGAAAAGTGCAGGACACTTGAGGCATTTCAATTTAACAAAGTATCTTATTCCATGGGTTTAAGGATTTATTGTGCCTTACATTTGTGCTCTATTTTTCATTTAAATGTCAACAAAAAGAAAACATAGAGGAACACTTTTTGTTTCTAAGTAATCTCTTGGACGTTGAACATGTGTGTAGGTATCGATAAATATACCTATGTGCATTATATGCGGGGCAATAGACAAAGGTCAACACATTTCACTTTTATTTACAATGATTTGTGAAGTTAAAAGCCACCCTCCCAACTGACTGTCATCGGGGAAGCACACAATTCAGTTTGATTTATGAAGGAAATTAATGAAATTGTAACCATTTTAAGGTTCAATGAAGTTCAATAAATAAAAACAGTCAAGTTTTTATTCGGTTTTGCGCTTATTAACATTTTTATTTGGAAATAAATTATGTGAGTAGGTCAAAACAAAAACAATAATTTTTTAGAGTTTTTAGGTCAAACAGATTTTCTTCTTTCGTTTAGTTCTTGAAGTACGAATAAAAACATACAATATGTTGTTTTCCATTTTGAATTACTTTTTGCAGAAAAATTATAGCTATCCTTACAGGATGCTTTATTGCAGGAAAAAAACAATAATTCTTAAATTTACTCAAAACTTGTAAGAATTATATTTAAAATCCTGATATATCACAATTTTTTAGAAATTTTTAAATTTATTGAATTTTTTTGTGAAAAATGCTTTTTTACGTATTAAAATATTTTTAACTTAAGTTGCAGGTAGCATTGAAAGAAACTTAATTCGGTTTTCATCAATATTACTTATTTTTATGTAAATAATTACATATCATGAATATTTTTTTTGGACTCCTCAGCAATTCATTAAAACAACTCGGCAAATTAATAAAGGCTTACTCCATCTTATATAGTCATGCTCCATAATGGCCAAAAAAATGTCTAGTACTTTCCTTGATGTCTAGTAAACAAATGAAGCTCCCACTTCCTACTGCGAAATTTATATTTAAAAAAATATATATATTTCTACTAAAATATATATATAGATATAGATATATTATATCTATATATAATATCTTTAGTTTTAACTTTTAATTTTAATTTTTATTTGAATATTTTGGCTTTAATACCAAATTAAAATCTAATATATTTACAAAGAAATGATGCGTGTAATTAGAAACATTTTCACTCTCCCCAGTGATGATTTGTTTAGTGGTTTCACAGCTAATGATTTGTCAATTTTGTATCTGAATTTGCTCGTTTATTTATTCAGGCACACAAGCCGAAAATAATACGGCAAAGAATTTGATTTTAAATCGTTCATAACGTTGCTTTCAAATAAAAAAACTGAATAGATATTTTATAAATCATTGAATATTTAATTCAGTTTTTGTAAATAAATTTTTGGTTTCTGTCTATATTCACATAAATTATTTATTTAACTTATTTATTTTTAAAATCATTTTTGTTAAGGATTTAATAAAGCCTACATTATTAATGTTTGTTATACATACACACAATATATACTATAAATTCTAAAACACTAATTTATTATATTTATATTGTATTTAATTAATATATTTGCAACAAATTATCGTCAAAAGGTGGATATGGCTTAAACGTATTAAAAAATATATTTTCATTCGGAGTAGAATAGTTCATGTATCCACAGATCGTCTTTATAAAATTGAAAATCATATTTGCACTTAAATTATCTATAAATAAAATCATACATTAACGAATTAAATCATAAATTTTGATACCCTTAAACATCAAATTAGGGCAGAGACGATATAAACCTGTCAGTGATCATAAAATTATTAACAGGGAAAAAAACCAAATAGGATTTAAAACTACAGATATACAACATAAAACAGTAGACACAATACCGAACCTATCTGTCTTTAATCCCTCACGACCCACGACGCCATCTACGATGTCATCCACGACAAATTTATACCCGAAAAAAGAATCAATGCCACATATGCTCATGGGATTTCAGTTAAATTTAGTTTTATAACACCATGTAAGTAAGGGATTTTGTCTTACAGAAACCAGTGAAACGGTTTAGAGATATGTTGTTGTTGGTAGTTACTTTGACATAAGATACAATTTTTTGATTTAAAGCGATTGAGGTCTCTTATTGCCTTGAAACACGTTTATATATATTGATAGTATAGCATTGTTTTCATTGTTGAATTGATCTTAGTTATGAAATATTTAGAGAATTAAACCGAAATAATCTTTGTTATGCCATTAGTTGTCTATCGATAAATCTTGGCTCTCTTTTTTGGACATGACTAGTACTCTTTACTTCTGTTTAGTGTACACAAACGTAAGTACATATAAGCCACTCCACCTATTCATCTATCATTTGTTCATCTATCAACTATTAATTCACTGCATCATCATCTGACATCCTGCAATTTGTAGGTTTCAAGAGTAAATGTGTTTTTTTAATAACAGAAAAGCTTTAAATGACTTAGAAGTCATTCTAAATGCTGTCACTAACATGCTGAATGATAGACTTTATACCAAATGCGATATACAGTAATTTGTTTGAAAAAATTGCTAACTTGGATCCCTTCTTATACAAACCCTTCTTATACAGTATTTGGATTTTTAGTATTTAAACGAAGATTGTTTTATACCAAACATTTCTGGGAGTCGATTTATTTTCTACTTCAGTTATGTATTTCGTACTTTACTATAAATTGTGACCTAGATATAAAAACATACATACGTATTGTATATAAGTAAAGTTCATAAGAAAAGTAATTATCTATTAAATGTCATAATCTCCCCAGTGTTTTAAATAGTAAAATCGCTAATCACAAAGCCAAAACTAAAAGGTAAGTTATTGCGAAAGAGCAAAAATCTCTTAGGGGAAAACCAACAATTAAGTCAACAGAACTTGACATATTTTTCAAACTTTCACTCAAAATGGAAGAGAACAACGCATAAAGTGACAAAATGGGGTTATAACAACTACTATTTTTTTTTCTGATTATAAAGGAAATCCAATATTTTCTTAGCTGAAAGCAAAAATTTGGAACATCAGATTTGGTTGCAGTGAGTCACGTAAGCGTCACAGCTCGGGTATAATTAAACAAACAAATGAAAGTAAATTTGGTGAAAGTAATATATTGCAAATGCAGCGTAAATTGCATCCAGTGGAATATTTTCTTACCTATGCGGTGAAAATATTCGAGCAAATTATGGCCATAGAAGCTGTAGCAGTTTTGCATATTAAAACTATCGTAAAACTTGAAGCTTCTGCAAAAATATAAAATTTAATGTTAATGCAGTTACAAGGCAGATCCGCATACTTTATGCCACACTGTGATGAGAATAATAATGGAACACTTCCACACTTGATACAAGCTCCAAGGTACCGTAATGTGCGCTAAATGCGCTTGTCCTCTGAATTGTGACAAGGACGAAGTGCGTATAGTATAGCGCTTAAATTGTATGCGGGTCCATACAAAATTTCAAGAAACTTTTGCCTCACGATTTCGTTTTAATTATAAAAATCTTATTCCATTTCAAATGGATTTTTGTTGTATGCAAAATGATACTTTAAAATGAATGTTATAACAATTTAAATGAAATTAAGATTAGTATTATAGTACTGCGTAGAAAGGATTGTGCTCTACTTCATTAAAATGGTTAATGCAAAAAGGATTTTATTACATTTTATTATGTATGTAAGTACATCTGAAAAACTAATAAAGAATCTGCTTTTCGAAATTCTACTTTACATCTACAATAAAAGTAAATATATTTTTGATGGTTTTATTCCTAAGAAAAAAGTGACCTAAGTTTCATCTACTAAGTAGTGCTTAAGTGCTTTTTTACCATGACATATACAGAGCCAAAGTTAAGGGTATAAGTTTTTTATTTTAGAAACATCTGTATTATATACAAATAAGACTAATACATTGGATTTCTGCCAGACCTAATGCTGGAATGTCTTTATCCCTCAGACTTTTTAGTTTGTATAGAAATGGTTAGGTCGTTCCTCTATTGCTTGCCTGTGATTTGAGCAAATGCCTGATTTTTCTATTCCGTTGGCTATTAGCTGATAGCCAGCAATCCATTAGCATTGCTACAAGCTGTTTCACTTCAACCCTAGACATAGTAAGCAAGAAAACATAAGTGTCTGTTAAGTTCTAGCTTGTTTATGTTGAATTAGTTGTCTTGCAACCTACCATTGGTAACGAAATAGTTATACAAAATAATTTTTAATATACTTTTGATCACATATTAATGACAATTTTATATGTTTCTCTGGTAAATATGACCCTTACCGCCATCTTACTACTTCTTTCGTGACCTCCGTTTATTATAAACTACATTAAATTACATTATTTTTGGATAGAGTCGCGATAGTTTAAAACTAATACGGTGTTCACAACATACGTATCATGATAATGCATCCCATTGCAATTCCAAAGAATTTCCACCGGTTTAATTCAAGGTATATGTATTTGGACATAATTTTCCCATTGGTAAGAAGCTTGCCCTATCTAACATTACTGCTGATCTCTGAATCAAACCACCCAATTAGAAAATGCACATTGTATAAAAGTAAATGTATATAATCATTCTACCCGCATTATTTTGCCACCATGTCATTGCCCATCTAAATTGCTCAGAACTGTTTAAGTTGCGGGCCCTGACCCTTGTGGTACCAGATTCACACCTCCGGTCGGATGCTACAAGTGAAAACTCACTTACTACCATTTGCACTCAAAACAGTGTGAGGTGGTGCCCTGGATTTTGGTCACCTTTTGACGGGTAAGCTTTACGTCAGGAATTTTCTAACCCGTTTCCCGTGGAAGTAAGATATAATTGGATAGAGCGAGGAAAGAAGTGCTTTTGGTCAATAACACTGCAATCTATTGATTACGTCACTTCTTTTGAAGTTACGTACACGACGTTTACACCCATAATAAAAATTCGATTTGGGAAGACCTTAGACCAGCCCTCAATATGTAAGCATCTCAAAATATTTATTTAATTTTCATAAACTTCTACATTTAATCTATAATCTATCAGTATCAGTAACAGCTTCAGTATTTAATATAGTGAACACTAGTTCATTTAAAAAACTAATTTTGTCAGACGAAAATTTCAAAGAAGTCAAACGAGATTTAGATTTCAATGTAATGAATTGTGGGAATTAGAAACAATTAAAATTATTCATACCAACCTAATCCTTCAACTACAAAGTATTATTAATTAATTGATACACCATACTTATATAATATTTTCGCCTTAAAGACATAAAAAACAGTAGAGAGAATCAGCAAAACCTTAACTAATAAAATAAAATCATTTGTTTACGAAATCGGAATACTGTTTGGAATAGGTTTTTATTTTAACTTAAGATTTTTTTATACTAAAACTATATTTTCATTCAACAACTGTTATTGTCCAACGAACTCTGAATTGAGGTCACTAGTATCGTGAGCTAATAGAAGAAAGGAATATTACGCTATTAAAATACTCGTATATACATACTCACATGTGTGTGCTTTTGCATACAAAATAAAAATGATGTCCATTTTTTAAATATATTTTTTCAGTGCTCTACTATTTCAACATTTTTTCTCTTTTGCTATTACATATGCAAACCTTGGCACGGAAATATAAGTTTAGCACAGTTACAATGAACCAGTACTGGTTCCCTTAGTTGCATCTGCAAGATACTTTCACCGGCACTCGTACGAGTGAAACTGTTGGCGAAACTTTTTCATGAAAATGAATATTTTAGTATAACTACGCACGTCCTTTTGGTCAATGTGCAGTTAATTAAGGAATATCAGTTTGCAATATTCCCATTTAATAGAAAAACAAATGATATATATCTAAAGAAAATTCTTACAAAATATGAAAATAATTACTTGCCTAGGATTTTACCATTAAGAGTTTTGTTTTCATTCAATTGAAGGACTTAACAGATTCAAAGATTATGTGAAGGGAATTATATTTATTTTTACATATGAAACCAAATAGTTCTTTAGAATCATATACTTCTCTTCAGTAATAAGTGTTTTTCAATCAAACTGCTGGAAGTATGTTGAGGAAATTTTTTTAATGTTTTAAAAATTTTGTTGTTAAGTTTTCTTTCCGTTAAGTTCTGCAATTATATTGGAACTCACAAAAAAGGTACTTCTCTAATCAATGTATGATCATAATCTGAAGTGGCTTATATACAGTTGCTTCCTAAAAGTATTTTCGACTTAATATTTCAAAATAAAAAGATTTCCTATAAGATTATGGCCCCTGCTCCTCCTAAATGTCATCTCCAGCAGTTTTTTAAGTAAAAATTGATTCCAGATCTTGAAGTTGTGATCTCTTCTTTCTGTATAAGATCGTCATTTCTGTAATGACGATCTAGCTTCAAAAGAAGCATGTCAAATGTGATGATTCTTTTAACCACCTCACTAACAATGTTAATCGATTATTAGTGCAGTCTATAAAGAGCACTACCTGCAGGTCTTAGGCACGATAGACTGCGGTTTTGTGACTCGGGCGTTACAGAGATATATCCTAAATCTTAGACCGCTACACTATAATGGCTTATACAGTTTCGCTTTAAGAAAATGATTGAGTTATAAAAAGTAAGTTATAAAAAGACTTTAGAATTCATATTATAGATGGTTTCCCCACTGTGGAAAAAGGTGCTTACATACTAGGGGCTAAAATGCTTAAAACGTTTGGCAAATACACAACTATCTTTCAGTTAAAAATTTACTATATAGATAGGTGAATTTATTTAAACTAGGAACTGATAGACAGGTAGCAATAAATGCACTTATATCCTAACTGGTGACAGATATCGAGATAGGCAATGGCGTGTTGGAATTACACTCAGAAAAATAAATTGCTTGATTTTATCAGATATTAAATAAATTTCAGCACAAAATATTCTTACTCGCCGCATCATGTCGGTTTCTTCCTTAGCACACGAGCTAAAATTTTTCAAGTAAAACGATCAGTTCATTTTAACTAGTATGTAGTAAGAGCATATTTTTCTGAGTGTAGGAATATTTAAAACTATAGTTTAAACAGAAATTAACGCCATATGAAGGAGGGTTCATTTTAATCTTAGAAGTGTCTAAGATGGAATAGTTCTATGATATACTTCTATGATTGCCGAAAAACGATAAAGGCACTCAATTTTTATTAGATGACAAATATCCAGTGAAACAGTCATGATATGGCTATATAAATGATCCATATATTCAAATATGGATCCTACGACTTTTCAGTTGCAAAGGAATTTCCGGTAACAGAACTGCACGTAAACTTGTCAGCAAAGTGGCATGTATCTTAGAATAACGTTTCAAAATAGATTCATAAATAACACACCGTCTAGGTTCTATTAGTAATTGTGTCGGATGGACCATAGCGTTTGTGTTATTTATTTAGATTAATTGCCACAGTATCCCAATCTAAGCTAGTTGGTATTAATTTCTTCTTCCTCATTGAAGTATACTAAAAACATATACTATTCCGTAAATATAGTTAGTAAAAAGTATGATTCCTATAAGTGTTATTGCTTTTTGGTCCCCATTCGCTATAATTATAATTTTATACAATTGTGAAAGATGAAGTGAGAATGCAATTTTTATGGCTTTAATGTAAAAGAAGCTTTTAAGAACCAATATCGTATCATCTTTGCTTTCTAATTAAAGTCGTAAAATGATTTTTATCACCATTGCCTTGTACAAATATAACAAATCCCATTGAAGCTTTGTGTAAGACTGGTACCAGCAATGCCTCGACGCTTATCCTTCAATTCATTTATTCATTTTATGTGCGTTAATTTGACAGAAGCTGACAATTTTATTCAATATTAGTACTGGCAATAAGAAACTATGGTATATAAAAATCCGCAGAATCCATATAAAATAAATTAACTTGTAGTCTACACATTCCAATTTGTATGCTTTCTTTACTGTTTAATGTATTTATTATTATTAAAATAATCTACAGAATTGCATAAATTTGTTCGCTGAGCTGAGCAGAGCTGAGCTGAGGTCATGTCTTATCAGAATTGATGACAGTTTGATTATGTTGTCGATAATGATGCCATTGATGTTGCTAATGCCAAACGCAAATGCTGATTGCCAATTTGGCAAAGTCGTATTCGTCCCTTAATAATAATAAATTAATGTTTCGAAGTATTTCGAGCTTCCTTTGTTAAAACCAACACCGCAGATAATAATTTTGAAAGCAGTACATTACGTATAATAAGTTTGGAATTTGTTAAAATGGAAATAATTGCACCTCGTGGAACTTTTCAATGTATGCCATGAATAATGGAAATTCTTCTTCGTGGTTAATAAGTCTTTGTCTACTTTTGGAAATGTAATGTAATGAAAATTTTTTTTTCATTTTACTAAAACAAAAAATAATTGAAGTCGGTCAATTACAGCAACCAACCGACGGCGACGTTTTTATGGATATGGATTTGCGGGCATTGACTTAGGAGGATATCAAACCGAGTTCAATTACTGTTTGATTATTTTTGTGGAAAGATAACATAGTAATACCTTGATTAGGTTAATCATTTTGAAGGTAAAATTAATTAATAAAAGCATCGAAACTGTATTTTAAGAAATTCAAAATTAAATAAAAATGTATTTTAATTCTATTAGGTATTGATTTTGTAAGGAATTTTTAGCGCAAATTGATTTTTTTCCAAGTATGTCCTACATGGACATTAAATTGAGTAAAGGAGACTTTCTTGGTATGGTAATTTGAAACACATTTAGCAATGTTTTTCTATAACTCTTCAACAAGTTTAATTTGAAAACTTTGCATCTTGAGTGAAACTTGCCAAAAACTAACTTCACACACTACAGAACTTTGAAGAGCAGCTTGAGCCATTTGTTTGGTGAAAGTACGTAAATGAAAGTTCAGGTAATATTAACAGTTAAATTTTCGCAGCTGTCGAAGTTTTTTGTTTGAGTTTGAAATGTGTTTAAAATACTTTAAACCTTATCTAAAAGTGGGACATATATATATGTCAATACATATGTTACTTTTGAAAAGCTCATTTAAAGAAAAAACGAAAGGAGCTAATGAAAATATACATACTCGTATACTATGTTAATTTTAGTTTGACTAAATTATCAAAAACTTTATAGAAAATATGTATCGATTTTAGACTGTCTATATTTTCGATTTTAGACTCATAAGAATTATTATAATTTTTTTATTAAATTGTTTCAGATGGCTAAGCAAAATTCTCCCACAAGCTCTGCAGAACGATACCGCAAAAAGAACCAATGGACATAAAGAAAATACAAATACCGAATTAAATAAAATATGTACCAATTTTGAAAAGTTTATATTATCAGACTCATGGTTCTACTATGACCAGTTTATTATAATTGTAAAAAAGTTTCAATAACAACAACGTAAATATCCAAGAACGCCAAAATAATAAAAAAAAAATTAATATACGTATATAGTTTTAAGATTAACTATATATTCAGTAAAGTAAACACGGGAGTTTACTTATAGGCAGGGTTCGTATTTGCTAGAGCCAATTCTTATGTGAGCCCATAATTGGCTCATATTAAAGAGCTGCTCACCAGCGTGAGCCTTCAAGTTGCTCATATTGAAGAGCTGCTCATAAGGTCTCACGAGCCAAGAGCTCACGAGCTCAACTGTTCAATAAAAAGTGATTTATTAGTTTATTTGCTTTATTTAGTTTTATAAACGTTATATGTAAAAAGATATAATTTCATATTAAAACAATATAATGAAACAATAATTTGAATTTGAAAAACAAATTTATAAAACATTATTATTTTTCACAAATAAACAATAAAAATACATTTATTATTTATTTTAGGAACTTGATTATGTCCATATTTTAGTTAGTTTAAGGTTATTAATATTTTCAATCTTTTTTGATGACATGTTTTCACAAAAAAAAATAATAGCAAAATCTTAAATTGGGTGCATGAGATCTCAAGAGCCGCAGCTCATACTTTTGCTCACGAGCGTGAGCCCATTTATAACTTAATGGCAGCTCTTGCTCGTGAGCGTGAGCTCTGTAGTTGGGCTCGTTCGTGAGCCTGAGCCATCATACGAAAAGAGTTTTTTGCCGGCTCATGAACCGTCAGCAGAATGAGCCGAAATGAGCCGCTCATGGGTACGCAAATACGAACTCTGCTTATAAGTTTAGCAGTAAAAAATTTTAAACTCACATCGGTAATTAAAAAACAACTGTTCACACTACATATTATTACAATTTTGACATATCATTACAAAAATACTGTGAATACTGTTTTACGGTGAATTATCAAAGTTGAGATTAACTTGATTTTGTAGAAATTTTTGTTTTTCAAAATTTTGATACAAATCTTTTTGGTATTAGAATAATTCTAGAATAATTCCAGTATAAAGTAGTTATCCGAGAAAACAGGTACGTCAAAGATATATGTAAACGTACCTGACTTTCGTGAGCACAATTGATTTGATGTAGTCCACTTGTTTATCTATCTATGCGTCTATATAACATATTTCAGTTTATGAAACTATTGACTGTAGGAAAGAAACTCTAATAGGAAAATCTCTAATGTCTATAATAGTGGTATTGGATGAACATTTCATCAAAGTATACCTTGAAGTAGATTTAAATTATTTGCTGTTTATTATTTATATATTAACAAAATATATATTAGTTTTAGTATAAACTCTAATAGAAAAATCTCTAATGTCTATAATAGTGGTATTGAATGAACACTTCATCAAAGTACACCTTGAAGTAGATTTGTGTTATTTGCTGTTTCTAATTTATATATTAACAAAATATATTTTAGTAAAATATCTTTTAATAAAATATAATGTTGTTCACTGATGATGGATATACTTGAAATACCTGTAGGGTCGCCAAAATTTCAATCTATTGAAAATAATAAAAAAATTGTTGTTGAGTTCTCAATAAATAAATAAATAAATAACAACTACAATGTATTATTTATATTTAAACAAGCTATATATTATTAAAGTATAATTTGTTTAAATATGAATAGTAAATTAAGTTTTTATTTTATTCTTTAATTGATCAATTAGCCAATTAAAAAATTATTATTTAATATTTTTGGTCACAAAAAAGAATAAAATATCTTAAAGATTTAATTAATGTGTAAAACACTTACAGGAACACAAGTATATTTTATATTCACAAAAAATATAAAATATACAAAAAAAATTTTAATTTATTAGCGAATAAGGTATGGTTTTAAATTGAATTTGGGAATAAATAAACCACATTCCAACGCAATGTCTTAAACCCACTAGCATTTCCCACCCATATACCATACACCATTAAATTGAAATTTAAATTTAAAACGAAATCTGACTATTAATACTGCCTCTTAATTAATAGAAATTAAAAAGCTTTTTAAATAAAATTGAAACAAATTTTTAATTATACATAATTATCCGCAGCAAATTTACTCATCAGACTGCGATTGAAACTCCAATCGAGATCCTTCACTTCACTTGCTCAAGTATTTCGTTACAGACTTTTGGTTTTTAATGCTGTTGCTCATAAAACAATATCCCCAAGTACGGGGACTGAAGTACAAATTCCTGAGCTTATAAATTTCGTAGTATTATCTTTATTTAATATTAAATGAAACGAATGAAAATAAAGACGTCAGTAATAAATTAAACCTCCCAAGTTAAACAAAACTGTCTAAACTTAATATTATGACAGCGGAGATCAAACCACAAAGAGGAAAACTTAATTGAAAATACAATTTAGAAAGCAAACGCTGTGGTTGTTGTGATTCTTTGTTGCATTTTTGATTTAAAATGAGAAATGAAATACCGTCAGCAAAATATCTTTTTACCTGACTCCTGACTTGAAATAAAGTGAAATATAAAATGAAAAATAAAACTAAAAAATACAAATATAGACGGCAGAATATAAAATAAAATAAAATAAATATAATACAAAATTAAAATGAAACTTAAGTCTTCTCTTCGATGTACTAAAGTATTTAATAAGCAAAAACAAAAAAAAATAAAAAAAAATACAATCAGCAAAGCGGAAAGCAGAGTGAACAGCTCAGTTATTGTTCATAAAATATCCTTTAATAAATACAAAAAGGATATGCTATAAGGTTAGTAACGCTGAAATTGTATATTTGAAATATTTTTGAAAGCGATTTGTATCTCATCACTTTTATTGGAATTGTAGTTCATGCAGAAATTTTTATTTATTTTATAAGTAAAAGTACTTAGTACTTTAGGCGTTGTATATAAAAATCTTTTTCGAAATAATAATATTTGTGGTTAAATCCTTTTAAGACTTTTTGATTAGCTATCATTTTTTCTTTCTTTGATTTTTAGAAATTAGATTTGATTTTTTTGTTTTGTGCTCTTGCTGTATTGACTTTTTGCTAATTTAAACGTCAACTCAAATACAAACATTTAGCGCATTTAATGATGGTTAATGTCACTCAACATCCACTGACAGGACAAGCATATTTGTTTCAAGTGCTTTCCAATGTGTTGTGAGTGGCTTACTGACAATCTTTCACTTAAAATGTCACTCCTGGCCATTGACCAATTTTCCTGTACTCGTACTTGCTATCCTGGCGCTGGCGTTTCAAGTGTTTTTGTTGTCCTTGTTTCTTGTTGCTGTCAATGTGTAAGCACGTCAATTGTTTTCGACGTTTTGGAATACATTTTACAATATCGATAATAATGCAATACCAATTTGAATTGCACAAAACAGCACAAAACAGACGCAATAAATATGCTTGAAATCCATAAAAATAATGAACAATAATATATAAAATAATAAAAATAATATTAGTAACTGTAATAATAAAAATAACAACAAAATATTAAATATAAAAAATTTAGGTTGAGGAGCGCTGACTCTGAGCTTCAAGTTTGGCAGGGCACGGGTTCAATTTCTGTTAATTGCAGTCTCAGAAAAAATTATTTAGGAATAATTAAATACCAGAATTATTTCCAAAGACCACCGATGATAGGAATTTGACAATACTCGAAACAGCTGTATGGTCAGACAAAAGTTCAATTAATAAAAATAATTTAAAAACGAATTTTTGTTGTTGTAGTTCACTAATTTTCGAAAGTCTCTTTTTAAAAAATTTATGAAAAGCAACAGTTTAGTGACATAACGGACGAAAGAAACAAAACAAAAATTAACAAAAAATTAAAAAAATTTTGAAAGAAAAATATATAACAATAAAAAAATATGGTATTGAGTTTAAGGGTTTATTTAATAAAAAGAATAAAAACTTCGACAGAAAATTAAAGTAACGAAACATAAAAATAATAAAAAAAAATTATATATATAGAGCGATTAAAATATATAACCTGGTTAAGAGCTTAACGACAGGACGAAAAACTTTTTTAATAAAAACCAAATAAAAGAAATGAAATAAAATAAAATAAAATAAAATAAAATAAATAAAATAAATAAATAACAAAACATAATAAAAATAATATAAATGTATAAAATATAACATAATATAAAACAAAATTTTAAAAAACAAGAACTGTTCTGAGAGCTTAACGAAAGAAAGACGTATTTATTTAAAATAAGAAAAATTAAAACAAAACAAAAAAAATTAAAATTAAAAAAAAAATGATAATATATAATGAAATGCTTTATATTAAAAGCTGGTGAAATATATTATATAACTGTTCATAAAAATAATAGAAAATAAACTTACTGCAAAAATATGAAGAATACGTACATAACTGCATAAAAAAGTGAATATTTTACGAGTTTATCGGATAAAAAAAGGTTTATATAACAAAAATATAAAACAAATTGAAAAAAAATATTAATTCTCCAAAACAATAAAAAATCATAATGAAATATTTTTAAAACAAAACTTCTTTAAATTTAAAACTCTTTTCAGAGCTTAACTAAGGTATAAAATACTATTTAAAAAAAAAGCTATTAGCAAAAATATTAAAAATAAAAATAAAAGTAAAAAAATTGATTAAAATAATAATAAAATATTACGTGTAGGAATGGGTTAAAACATATAAACGTTTTAAAGGCTTAATGAATATAATATAAAAAATCAAAAACCATTAAAATATAAAAATAAAACTTAATAAAAATTATATTAAAATTTAATATAAAAATAACTGATATTAAATATGAATTTACTAAATATTGTAAAAAAATTGAAGAGAGATTTGCTAACTAGTTTAAAAAAATGGAAAAAAATTTATAATTATAATATATAATAAAAATAATAATGATATGTTATAGATAAGAAGCTGTCAAACTATTCATTTGCTTGAAATTCATTTATATAAATTAATCAATTATTATAAATAATATGAAAAACATTTCATAGTTCACTACTTTTTCAAACCTCTCTTCATTAAAATAATAAATACTATTTAAAAGTTAAAATTTTTAAATAAATAAAAATAAATAGTTAAATAAAACTTAAATAAAAATATTTAAAAGTGATATTAATAATAAAATATTGTATATATTCACCAGTTAAGTTAATATATATGTTTGAAAAAAACCAAAATAACAACTTTAAATAAAGTTAATAAATAAATATTTTCTATAAAAACTGTTTTAAGAGATTAACGAAAGAAGGGTTTACTTAATTTACTTTACAACGAATCCAGGAAGTCATACCATTCACAAACTTTTGGTTCCAGTATATAGCAATACGCGTGGAAAAGAAAAAGATTATTTATGGGAGAGACGAAGATTACAGTTCATCTTTAGTCACTCCTAAGAGAATAAATATTAAACTTACTTGCTTCATGTTTCAAAGGAACATCAGAAATGTTTTAAATTGTACTATAAGTGGGGATTAGCACAAAAAAGATGAAGTAGAACTGATACAAAAATAATAAAAAGGATATAAAAAAAACAAGAGAGACATCAAAGAGGTAAACATAGCAATGACTTCCGGTAAGACTGCACATCTTCTTCTTCTAAGTGTCCATTTTACCTAGTGGGCATATGACCGCAACAATTCTCTTAAACCGTACTCTGTTAGGTGTTTCTCTGAATATATCGCTCCATGTCTAATGCGCTTCTGACATCTCTCTTTCAATTGCCCTTTAAAGCTAGTGCATCAGAGCGTCTACTGCTTTGTGATTTTCACATTAAAGATTGTCGTGGAATGTATTTATTTGGTGGTCGGTTAGTATACTCAATCCAAATCCATTTTCGCATTTTTATTTCGTTTACAAAAGCTTTCTGATTTGTTTAAAATAAAAGTTTTGCATTTGATACGTGGTTAGGCTAACATATTTATAGGATTTTCTGCAGTCATTTATTTAAAATGCCTTCACATATGTGAATATTACTGAATTGAACACAAACATTATTACAATACTTTAGTTCACATTTTTATATTACTTTAATTAAATTTTAATATAAATTTGTTAGTCATTTTTGAAAATACTTTAAATTTGGCAATAACTTGAATCATTATACTGCTGAACTCTTAGGAATACATCACACTTTCTAGCATTATCGAAATATTTCGCTGCAATTCGTTTGCTTAGTTCATACAACTCAACTAATCCTCAACTAATCTGCATATCAGCGACTTCACAAGTAGTAATAAATTAAAAATTTTAGATAGTCTTTATGGTTTCATCATTTGAACATTAATGTCACTTATCATTGTTCCAAAACATGCATTTTGTGTGGCTGAAAGAGTAATTGCCGCCAACGTTTGTGGCACCAAGCGGTAGTGGAAGCAGATTCAGTAAATAGCATTGCCACACACTGTCTTGAGTGTAGCTGTCACTGCCTAAAGACTTTAGTGGTAACATACATCAAAGGTTGTCACTATAAGCTGACATCGCTGGCACAGAGTGAAGTTTCTGAAGTTGTATGATTTCATTGAATTAATTTTTAGAAATATGAGACAGAAACGCCATTGAAGCTTTTACACAGTAATTGTAATTTAAATGAATAAATGTATTCAATACAAAAAGGTTTTTTATTATTAATTTATTGAATAATTTATGTAAAGAAAAGACTTTTTTCCTATCCCTTACTGCTTACATATCCTTTACAGAGACGTTATTGAAATTTTTATACAAAAGTACTAATTAAAACTTTCAAGTACTTAGTATAAAAATATTTATTTATTACTTTTATTTTTAATTAGTAGAAAAAAGTTTATAAGAATTAAAAAGTCTTTGTGAGTGATAAAACTTATCAAACTTTTTTTGTTTAAGATAGTTATGGATTATTATCTTAAACTATCCATTGGATATTGGACACATCGTTGGTTCCTATTTTATATATAGGAATATAGCTACAATATTTTTAAATTAAATTTGACTATATTTTTCTTTCATGACAAACTACATAATGAATATTCTTAAATATAACCTGTTTGACGTCAATCAAGCGTAAGGTGTTATTAGTGAGACCCAAGCATTATGTACGAATGTACTACTTGGGTTGTTATACTATCACCAATCATTTTTTTTATAGGAAGTTTTATTCAAGAGCTACGGATTTGTTAGGGACTTTGAAAAATAAACCAACTAACTGGTGCAAAAGCCTATTGATGACTATATTATTGGATGGTAACATAAAAAATAACACCTATAAAACAAAATCGAAATGAGTGTATTTTATTGACATTTTTAACTCTATACATATATAAGAAACAACCTCCTTGTTAAAACATTCAGTATTACTAATAAAAAAACTAAAATCAAGTTGTTTATATGCATGGAAAAGAGTTTGTAGTAGAATTTATTAAGTATGTAACAGATTAGACAAATTAAAAAGCACCGACAATATTTTTTTATTATAAAGATAGGTCCATCTTTATTGGTCGGTCTCTATTGTCAGATATATTCAAAGGTAGCAGATTCAGATGGATATTTAGCCATTTATGGTGCGTATAATTTAAATTGTTGATTGCTAGGGATAATCCCACTTTGCTAATAAATCAATTTAATAAACGGACTGCACATTCATTTAGGTAAGACCTTTGTACGACTTCTAGGTTACTAGAACTCTGTACGCAGTTCTTATTTTTATGAAGTAATAGTATTGATTTAAGGCCGATTAGTAATAGAAGGTACGAAGTTTTAGTGTAAGGTGCGGCTATTTTGAAACTTTTTAATCTCGGTGTACTATAGTTTTGCTATGGACAATGAGTATACCTTTAAACTAAAAAATAATGTACCTTTTAGTCAGAATGTTTTAGAAAGAAATATCACATTCTATATCACACTTATAACAAAATAGAAGACATGGACTGACATCAAGTTAAGGAACATGCAGTAGTTCATGTGTAAAAAGTAATCACTTTTCACTATGAACATATGCTGAATCATAATTAGATGTAGATATGTAAGATATAAATGAAACATTTTGCTATTCAATCATAACTCAATGTTTTATTACTCGCTCAAAGTTCTTAAAGTCTAAAGTGTTAATAATAATCCTAAAAATCAAAGAGAGATAGCTTATAATATCACCAAAATTAGGTGTAGTTAACGCGCATAAATTGGAATATAGGAGCGGCGGTGTGCATATTACGATATATGATATTATATATGTATATTGTAGTATATATGATAATATACGATGCTGAATGTTAAGCTCTGAGGTTAAATAAAGAACAATTACATAAAAATTATAGTGTTTCTAAAATAAAGTATATTGAGCTATGGTGTTACGAACCATAACTTACTAAAGCAAATTTATTTTAATTTAAAAAGGTTCATCTGTCTGGCGAACTATTTGAAACAAAAATCAGATTTATTGGAAATTCTTTGAGAGAACGTTTTGAAATCTGGGCTAAGCTTTAACTGCACCAAAACAAAACAATTGTATTTTCATAACAAAAGAGCCCGTAACTTTCACTGCTATATAAAAATCAGTTCGTCCATGTCGATTTGAACACTTCAACTATAAAAATTGGAATCACTAAATTAGACAAAGCTCATCACCAAAGACTAACCCAGCACATAAGCCAGGAAGCAGTTTAACTGTTTGACATAAGTTAAGTAGCCTAAATACATGACTTCGACATCAACAATATTTTCATCTACCTTTATAGAAAATACATCCTTTTTGATAGTTGATGTAATAAATGCATAAAAAAATTTGCTATATAAAATTCAATATTGAGTTCACACACATTTCAAAATTCTATTAGAAGAGTCCTAAAAGCATCAACAAAATATTTTATCTTTAATGGGAAAATCCTTAAAATGCAAACATTTATTATGCATTTTTAAGTGTGCAAGCCAAACTCAGTTGTGGGTTCAACACATTCTGGAAATTTGTTGCAAAATAAATTGCACACAAATTGTGTTGACGGGTGAAGGTGATTTCTAGGCAAACATTTGAGAATTTCACATTAAATTTAAAATATATTTTGATTTTACATTTACTTATAAAAGCTTAGGGAAGATGTATACTACAATGAATGTTTTATTTACCAAGAAAAAATAAATACTTTTCAGAATTTCTCACATTCTTCATTGAATTGAAGTACGAAATTTTCTCAGAAAGTATATAAAGGAATAGAGATAGAGAGATAAAACTGAGGTTCAATAGTTGTTGTATTGAGAAAGAAAATTGACTACTTAAAGTGCTATTTGATATTAAGCTATTAAAGTCAAAAACAAAAAATATTTACGTTAGATAAAAATTGATTGCATTTTTCAGAAGTCGTTAAATTTTTGTTTGAACTTTTAAGGAAGATACGACTTGACAGCTATAACTAGAAAAAAATTTTAAACACATTTAGGTTTCTTTTTTTTCTTCTATTGTCTGAACTACAGATCATAGTTTATATTTAATAATATAAATATATTTGATAATATAGGATAATATTCATTTTATGTGAAAATCTAGTGTAAATCAAAAACAACTTTTTGAGACCTTCACCCACGGAAAACCGTAAACCTGTTTATTAAATTGGTTTAATAGCAAGGTGGTATTACCCCTAGCAATCAACAATTTAAATTATACATACCATAAATGGCTAACTACCCTTCTGAGTCTCTAACCTTTGAGTTTATCTGAGAATAGAGACCGATTATATAGACTTGTCTATGGACCTATCTTTAAAATAAAAAACGGTCCATTAGGTTGTGAGTCGCACTTTGGTAAAAAAACATTTGAAAAAGTTAAAGAGGTACTATTAATGATTAATGACTTATTAATAACGATTACAACTTGAAAACTTTAAGTCTGTAGTCTCGAAAATGAGAAAATAAGCATTGAAAGAAGACTTTTCTTAAAATCTTTGTATTTTATTTTTGTTAGTCTAACTAGTGAGTCCCCAGAATGAATACACTCTGAGAATAATTTGAATTAGTAACTTTTTGTTTTGAGATAATTTAAAGATTTTTATCCCATTAGTTAGTGTAGATCTCTAAGTACCTTATTTTAAAGTACTTGCTTCTATTTTTGTTAATCTGACTAGTATATATCCAGTTTCAAGCATTGTAGCAACTTTTTGTGTTACGATAAAAGATATAGCCTTGGAATAAACCTTATCACACCTATATATAAACTATTTTAAAATCGCTGTGATTTTAAGTCTGACTAATGCTTCCCGAAAATAGAGTTTTGTGGGCGCATACAGTTTAGAAAATACATAACTTGTTATTAGCTTTTAGTGATGCGATAGAAGTGACTCTTATTCCATAGGCCAGCACACATTGTGACACATTATAGAGTTTATATTGATCTGTGGCGACAGTACAACCAATACGGCAACCCAGAAAATATCCAATTGTCATTCTTGAAGAAAAAATACACCTGGCAATACTTAAAAGATAAAAGCACATGTGAATAGAGTAAAGTTGTATTTTTTTGTAGATTGACGAAAGTAGTTTTGTATAATAATATGTTTTAAATAAAATAATCAAAAGAAACGACTAAAGATCAATTGAATTATTTTGCTCTCAATCTTTTGAATCTGAAAATTTGGAATATTTCAGAACAATGTATTAATTGAATGAGTTGTATACTTAATTAAAAAAGTTTTAAAATGTAATATTCAAATTCAATTTTTAACACTTCTGCCAATTATAATTTCGAAATCAGATTTCTGCAATTTAATTATTTATTAAATTTAATTTTATATGGTACAATATATTTCTTGAAAACTCAACTGTCTTCAAAATGTCCTTATGTCAAAAACTTAAATTTTCCTTTACTTGATAAATAATAAACTCAACTTGTATGGCATACATTAGAAGACGTCATAAGTGCTATAAATAAATATATTTCAAGTAATATTATTGTTATATTTCCGTTTGATAAGTGCTGTATAAATTTCACTTAATAAATATCTCCATCTACTTCGACATCTACAGTCAGTATTTGCACAACAGAAATCATTTTAAATATTTAAGGAAAATATCCACAGTTGAGTGGATTCTACAATTTAAATTTTTCACTTTTCGGAAAAGTATGCAAATATGTTTTTAATTTTTTTTTCCACGAAACAAGCAAATATTTTGCATATGCACACATATGAGGATTTGATTGCAAGGGTGGAATTTTAAGGGTAAAATAATAAATTTATTTGAAAAACTGTCAAACCCATTTCATGTTGCGATTGAGTAGATGTGTCCTTCGCCTACAACTTAAGACATTCCCTGTGAACACATACCGACCAGTTCAGATATGCAGGCATATCTGTGAGATGCAAAGTAGTTATGGCATTTTTAAAATATCGTGAGAATGTACGCACAAAGGAATGACTGTGTGCAAAATGTGTAAAATATCCAGATTTTTATATGAAATATGCAATTTTAATACCATTCATATTCACTTCTCATTCTTATGTTGTAATCCAGTTTGAGTGCAAAGATGATAGTTCGATAAGTAGAATCCATAGTTCAATTGGTGTTCTTGTAGATACTTTTATTGAAGTTGTCAAAAGATAGGAAGTGATTCGAGTAACATAATAACTTGGTTTACTCATGTCATATAATATCTTTTTTGAGTAAAATGTATCTTATGGTAATTTCGAGTTAAATATAAAATTTATATGTAAAAAAAAATTCATCACAGTATTTCATGAATCACATCACTGTATTTTAAAGCTCTTGCGAAATTAATGTCAAGTTATGAAATTTTTATTTAAAGCATAAATTTATTTTGAAATACTGTCAAAATATGTCATCCAAGCATTTCTTCCACTCAATAAATTTGTAAAGTTTTAACAAAGTTTGTTCTTTAAATAAATTTGCGTAAAACAGCAAATAAAATTTTATTTCTCGTCGCGTTAAATGGGAAAATAAAATTCTTTACAAGCAACTGAAGTTTAATAAGCCAAGACGATTATTGACAAGAAATTAGTGATTTTCCTGTCTGGTAGACAGCTCAGCAAATTTTATTCCGTACATTGCTATATCACTAAAACGTACTAAGTTTTTTTTAAAAGATTCATATAAAGTTGAGTGAAACAGTTTTTGAGGTTTATTTTCTTCCATGAAATAATAAAAAATATGAATGAAAATATATATTTTTTTTTGGTTATTATATTTCAAAGAAGGCCTTTCAAAGAAGGATCCACATTCTATTAAGTAATTATGATATCATAACTTAAGGGAACACTGAGACGCACTTTTGGAAAACGTTTAAGGTATAGTTTTGAACTCGCTCTGCGATTTCATCTATTTCATCTTCTTTCAATTCATATATTCTTGAAGAATTTTTTTCTCTAAAAGTTTTGAGTATTTTAGAAAATAAAAAAAAAATATACAGTGTCATGTTTGGAGAGTGGTATGGTAGTAACATATATTAAATACTGGTTAAATTTACTTTTTATGAACCTTGTGGTATTGTTTCATTAGTAGGCATAAACTGTTTCGATTTTTATGACTTTATTAGTGCTGAAGATATTTGGACGAACAGATCTCGTATCATTTATAATGATCTTCTCGATTTTTCAAAAGCGGTGTGAAATAGTCTCATCATCAAAGATTAACTTGAATATTTTAATGCTTTAAATGCACTCATTTACTTTTTCATTAAAATTTTCACGAACAGATTTTTCAAAATTTTGTCAAACAAAAACCGTTAATAATACAAATGAACATTTTGCTAATTCGCTAGGTAGATATAAATAAATGTACTACAATAAATGTATTACAATCAACGCATATGATTCGAGTTTTTTAAGAAACAAAACTCAACTCTATAAAAAAGATACAAGACGAAATCCCGCAGATCTCGAGGAAGTATCAGATACGTTTGGGAGTATGATACGTTTAACTTTATACTAATATTAAAAATGCTATATATTTTTCCATAATGAGCTATTCTTCAAATAAAACCAAACTTTCTTTCAAATCTAACAAATCTTAACCTCACTTTATAATATGAAACACGATTAAGTTGGATTAATCCAGTTAATAGAAAATTTCGCGTATGTCTACTGATCTTTAATAGCTACAGGCACCACATGGAGATAGACACTACGTAGTTAGAAAGATGCTTTTTAGAAGAATAGAAATTCTATTTCCCAAATGTCTTTCAGTTTTCCAAATCCTGTTGCTCTTATAATATTTAAGACGTATTCATGATAACTTAGATTCTAGAATTTCCTATGTACGGTCATAATGATAATAATAACACACTAAAATTTGAACATGATAGCTTTGTATGATGACATCTCACGCATTTTTACACAAATGGTTCTAGAGAAGAAGATAGAGAGAGATGACAGGTAGAATATCTTCTCTATCTTCACTATCTTTGCATTAAAGCAGATACATTAAGACTGAAAAGTTTTCGGAAATTCTCATTTAAAATTCGCGCGCTGTATATTTTTCGATATTTTAAGTTTATGTAGTTTGGCAGCACTGTCCTTATTTACTATGCCAAAAATGAGCGCGATCTGTCAGACAGTTCGTTTACGGCAGCTGTTGAAACCAGTTCACCTCAGTAGTGCGTTGCGAAATGTCTTTGACGGTCGTACGACCGTCCTGAAAGGCTTTGTACCACTCATAAACTTGAGTTTTCGATAAAACTGATTCCCCATAAGCCTTTTGTAGCATTCGCAACGATTCTGCACACGAAATTTCGTTCGAAACACAAAATTTGATGCAAACTCTTTGTTCAATATTTTTTTCCATTGTTTTTTTCGCAACGCACTACTGAGGTGAACTGGTTTCAACAGCTGCCGTAAACGAACTGTCTGACAGATCGCGCTCATTTTTGGCATAGTAATTGTCCTTAATTGCTGCCAAACTACATAAACTTAAAATATCGAAAAATATACAGCGCGCGAATTTTAAATGAGAATTTCCGAAAACTTTTCGGTCTTAATGTAAGGTCACTGATCATATTATTTTTAACTGTAGGACTTTTACATTAATAAACTTTCACCTTTATTGGAAGTAAAGTAACTTTATGTATAGAAAGTATTTAGTAACATATGTTCGCTTAAGGCCTAATGCTAGTACACTCCTCCGCTCCAGTTGGAACATTTTAAACACATTTTAAACAATGTGTGCTGCCATTACCTTTAAGGACTATATTTTAGTATCGCTCAGGAGCTATTAGTTCTACGCATGCTATCGTTCAAGCCATGAATTTAAAAAAAAGTTGACCTCAGACTTCCAATCAACAATTTATTTATTAAAATTGAGCAATAAAATTTACTTGTGGTCTCGGTTTCATCAAATATAAGGATATTTTTATTCTCAATTTGTACAATTTAAAACCGTTTCTATTTTTTAATCAAAATATTTTACTTTTCCAGTTCACAAACAAAACGTTTCGTCAGTGTCTTCTGCTCTGTGGTTGGTGGAAGCCTCAGAAAACATTCTGAAACTCATAAAAATGGTCATGTCATAGAAAATTGGAGTAGCACAAACAGATTTCGTCCTTCGTGCAGTAATTACTTTGCCATCATACACTCTACAAGGTGACAGACTCGTAAAGAACTTAGATGTCAAAATTGCTTTTTTGACCGACTTTGTTTTCTATGTCAGATTTAATTTATTTACTTTCTCTTCTAAAAGTTTCGCTTTTTCAGGATGTTTTGTGCAGTTTTTCCTTTCATTTCGTTATTTTATTAGATGGAAGCGTTGATAAATCAAAAAGTAATTACTAATTGGTTAAAATTTGAGTTACTTAAGAGATAAGTGTATATTATGTAGAGGAAAAAATTATTTTCCTGACATGAGTTAATAATGAAGATTTTTGAAAATAACTGTAATCTACTTTATATACTCTATTAATATTGTGTAAAAATGCTGGAAAAATTTTTTTTAATATATTAAGCTATTTTTTTTATTATATTAAATACCTAATTAAATATTTATTTTTTATTATATATTTAACTAGAGAAAATAAACTGTAGAAATAAGTTCCATAAAGTTTCACTGAAATTGCATAAAAAGTTTCGTAAAAAAGTTTTACTTGAAAAGGAAAATATATATATTACAGGATAAACTTTGTATCTTTTCCGTTTAGTAAATGTGCTATACACCCACAGATATGCAGCAACTCTGCCACTGCAACTACTCCCTGCGGAGATTTTAACAGACAGCGCCATGCTGGGCTGCAGATATTTAACCTTTATTGCGCTAGCCTTTTATTCGAATACTTTTTTTCATTTCAGATAGAATTAATTTAATATATTTTTATTGCTTATTTTCATATAAAAGAAAAACTACACCACCAAAGGACCCACACATTTTCGCAAAACATTCATAATTTTATGCTGAAAAGGATGCATTTAAAATTATTAAATGCTTTCAACAACAAAATTATGTTTAATACATAACACTGATAAATTTGTTAGGGGAGGAGGGGTGAGCGGTAGAAAAGCATTTTGATAAGAAAAATACTTTTAATTTAAACGATTTTTTATTTATGCAATATTATTGTTCCATTTCCTCGGTCGCATTTCAACCGCAACAGAAAAACAAGACGGGTTGGGTTTTTTTTATTTAAAACATTTGGAACAAGCACGAATTAATTACCGTATTTTTCACGCGGACTGTGACAGTAGGAAGTGGAGTACGCAGCGTGCAGTACGTAACCGCCGACTCGGACAAGCCATAAAGCCATCAACAAATAACCGAGCGCAACTGTTCCTGGTTTCACAGTTGAAAGCCATAAAATAAGAAGAGAAACCAGTACCGCAGCGCGCATAAAAAAGATGCGCCAACAATTTGTTATAATAATTTTTGCAGTTAAGACTTATCTGCAGTGTGGCCGGCCTTAAATATGACTCCGATGTCTGTTTTCACCTGATATACAGGCAGCATATTTATAAAAGTAATATATTGCACATTGGATAGATGGACGAGTTGCTGCTTTTTATCAGCTTTTTTTACAAATGTAACAGACAGCTGAATATGAATTTTACAATAAATACATTTGCAGTACATTTATCTCGCAATGTTGGGGGCTTAAATTTGCAACAAATCAAAAAATTTTTTAATCGTGCATATTTCATAAAAAATGTAAAAAGCTTCACATTGTAAGATTAATTTGTACAGACAGTAGTTATGAACATCCAAAAAATAGTTAAATAGACCTATACACAACTTTTCTGATAACATTGTTTATAGTTTTGTGGTCTTCACACTGTCAATCTTTAAATAGAGTTTCTTGCCCATGTTGTGTTATTCTTCTAAAATTATTTTTGATTCCAGTTTGATTTAGCAGTCTTCATTATAAGTGCACTTTTGCTTATTTTAGACACAGTTTTACAGGTTTTTGGTAATAACAACTGGTGTTTTGCATTAAATCCAAATCCCCATGCCGAATATCTCATATTTTCAGCAGATATCTGGCTAATTTCAGGAGGTACTACATCACCTGGAAACTCAAACTTAAACCAGATAAAATGACTGCAATTGCACTAACAGGTACACATATCAATACCACACCCATTCAATTAGTCGACAAGTTCAAACACCTCGGATAAAATGACTGCAATTGGATACCTTGTGTTTGCACACAAATTACTTCACCCCACACATACTTCAGGTCGGTAAGAGTGCCACCTTCCGACACATCCAACTTAATAACGTCTTACGCAAGCATAACCTACTCAACACCCAAAACCAAGGTACACTGCTATAAGCAGCTCATTTGACCCCCATTCACGTATATTTTTCTTGTTTGGTTTACGGTAACCTCGGCCCAAATAGACGTTTGTGAATTATTGAGAGGAAAATCCTCAGCGACTGTATCAACTACAAATACATCATCACTTCTATCGAGTTCTTTACTTTATCGACGAAAATCTATTATCCCTGACGCGCAGATATCTAATCTATCGACACAATCTCTCCTGATATTCTGCATGCTGAAGAACTTTCTTTTGAGTTTCTCCAAGCTCTGTTCTATAGGCCTAATCAATCCCTTGCTCTCTACTTCGACGAAACAGCTCCCTCCACTCACTCCATTTCGCTGAACAATTGTGGATATCATAACCCAGTATACAGTGTATACTCTTAAGTACTCCCCCTCCCTAGCTAATGCTCTCTAGGTAAATACCCATTATTCCATACAGTTAACGCTCACTGCAGCCTCACCCCTAGTTAGCATATTTGTTTATTCCATAACTAACCGCTGCTAATTTTACTTATTGTTAGTGCTGCTTTGGCAAAGGATCCCAAGACTAAACTTTTAGGGACTTACAGACTAAAATGCAGAAAAACAAAACAGAACAAATAAAGAATAACTTAAGAATTATTACGGAAATACTAACCGGTCATTATAGATTGAATAATCATTTAACAAAATTAGAAATTCAATCGCGCAGATATCTAATGCTATAGCGAAGAGAGAGAAACCGCATAACATGTACTAAAGGAATGCCAGACACTGATGAACAAGCGGAAAAAACACCTGGGAGGGCATTTCATGGAACATAGGGGTTCAACGCGAAGAAAGATAAGAAAGCTCCGTACTAACTTTCATCAAAGAAATGGCACTTTGGAGAAACACTCTAATCCGACTAAGTGGCACAATAGATCTTTTAAGTCGCAGTGTACTAATTCCTTTTCCTATTAATAATAGTGCTGTTTTTGTGAAATTCTAGCGAAATTCTATTCGTTTTTTACTTGGTTTTTGTGATGTTCAACTCATATGTTATTTGGTGCTATTAACTGGAAGTTTAGTTCATTTTTAATATTGTTTCAATATTTTATGCCTTGATTAGTAATTTTGAAATTTTTTTTTTACTGTGGACTTGTCTTTTGTTGAGCGTTTTCCGAGTTAGTGCTTCTGGGCACTTTTACTCTATGATGGCTAGGGGGTTTCTGCAGAGTCCCACCCATCTCACTAACTAATTTGAGTATTTCTCATAATCTTCATTATTATTCAATGATTGATCTATGATCTGCATACCGCCCCGTGTGGTTAGTGATTACTGTGAGATTAGATAGTGCTAAGTATGGCAACCTGTCGGTTTTCGTATTTAGCTTCAGAGCTATGTCGCTTATGTATTTTTTGACTGACCTATTCTAAGGTCTCTTAGGATGTCATTCCTGACTGGAGAACTTGACTTTGAGCAACTTGTTGTTTTTTAATAGTAGAGTCGGCAGATTGCTATACGCTGTGAACTTGTACTACTTTAATGTGTAACTATGTTTGGTGCTTTTAGTTAACACTTTTATTACTGTTCATTTTAATTCAAGAATTAAAAATAAATTTTTGAAAATAGGTGCGCATGTATTTTGAATAGTTTGCTTTATAGTAGATGCCTTATGGTATAGTACGTAATTTAAATCTGATATTACCGAGTAATTTTTCTGAAGAACTTATTGTTATGGCCGTATGAAGCTGAGAATATTTCTTTGATGGTTTTAAGCACGATAATTTATGTGTAGTAGTTTTTGCGGCAATTTAGGCATATCAGCGCATTAATGTCCTCATTTCTTTTCTATTTATGATGCTATGTTCGGGAACTCTCTCTCTCTATTGCCTTATATCTTCAAAATTTTTGTTTTGATTTTGTTGCTGTTAGCTAGGACTTTGACTTTAACTTATTTAAGTTTATATTCACATAAATTTATATGATTATGAAGCTGACCTTAGTATTTTTTGAAGAAATAGCTGCTTAGTCATAAGCACTAAGTGTTCGTATATTAAAAACTTTTAATTATAAATATTTCTTAAATTAAAAAATGCCTTTTAGCCTTCTAAAAACATGTATTAATGCATGTTTTTCTTTAAAGAGAATTTATTATTCTTTAATAAATAGTTCAACCCTTAAATACCCTAAAAAGTTTCGTGCATAAACTTAATATTTTTTTAAAATTCTCTGCTTTAATTTTATGCCATAAATTGCAACTAATATAATAAAAATGATAAATTTTAACCCCAAAAAACACAAAAGGGACATTTTATCCTTTCAAAGGATAAATATTTTCAGCACAGTTATACTTTCTATTCAAGTACAATTCGCAGTCGAGGCTGACCATGACACATTTGTCAGATAAGTAAAAAACCGACAAAAGTAACTCGGATTATTATTTTTATGGCATGAGTAACAAGGGAATGAGAGAGATAATGAATAATTTATATATTGAAATTCCACAATTCTTACACTAAATTTGCGCATAAATATAAGATACGGATACATTATTACATACATTAAACGAAATTCAAAAAAACAAAAAAAAGTTGCATTGCAAGGAAATAAGTTCATGAAAAAATTCCATTATTCGAAATGCAAAAGATTTTCATAGAATTTATGAAAATGTTTGAATATTCCAAAAACTACGAATATCTTATAAATATTATAACTATTTTGTTAAAGCAAAAACTTTTTTGAGCCAAACTTGTCAGAAAAAATTTCAGACTACTGTGTAAACGGAAATGGTTCCGGTTGTTGCTTCCTCAGTAGTGATAAAAGACAAAGGACGTGTGCATATGCCAACTGACGTGCAGCTGGAAAGCCACAAAATTAAGATAAATTTTAAAATAAGTTAAATACACTGTAAACAATGCTTGTGTAAATGGAAGTGTGTATGCGAGTAGGTAAATCGACCAAGGTTATAAAATTTAGTCTAGGCTCTGAGTTCATGCACCTGCGAGAAGACGATTCAAAGCAAAGACCCATGCTTTCTACGTGTGCAGCACGGCTCAGTTGTTTACTGGCAGTGCCAAGTAGGGGATTGCCCCAAATATTTTACTGCCTTGTCGGTATTTCTGCATTCAGCCTGTATTGTTTATGTGTAGTCGCAGTTGGGAAGGTGCACTTCAGGAGAATTTTCCGAAAATATTCCAACAATGTACGCTATTTGCTTACAAATTACCTGCATGACACAGTCAAAAACATTTTTGTGTCTAATTTTTGGGTTTATTAGTTTCTTACTTTTAGTATAGTATTTACAAGTAAAGGAAAGAAAAAAGAAAAAATAAGGATATTTTCAAAATATTTTTCTAGTGGTAAAGTGTAAAGGTAGAGATAGCACAGCAAACTTTAAAGTTTTTTATTAAGAAGAAGAACACTCCTTTAAAAAGAAAATCCCCGGTTGAGAGTTCAAGTTTAAATTAGAGACATTTGAAAATTAAATTGAATTCTCTCTATAACTTTAAGTTTGACAATTAACGACAAAATTCTAATTATCTCTTAACTTAGAAGTTTGATGATAGGAAGCTGAATTTTTAATGGAACCTCAACAATAGAAAGACTAGGTAAATTTAATTTTATCTTAATTTTTAATAAGAGATTGAGCTAGTCTGAGAAGAGATTATTTACTGTTAATAAATAATACAAACTATTTATCCAAAAATTTATTGATTACAAAAATAAATTTTTGCATACATTTTATATATGATATATTTAATCCAGTGGTTCCTAACCAGTAGGGACCATAAAGTTTAAGAATGATAAGCTGTATGATTATTATAATATGCTTTATGCACCTCTGATTTAATGTATGATGAATAAGTGTATAATGGATAAGTGCATAGATACATTATATTGGATAAAAAATACGTATATAATAAATTGGAAATTTTATGTGCTTGTTTTCTAATAAAGGAGTTTTCAGTAAACAAACTACAAGCTGCGTATTCATACCTATTAAATTTGATTCAAGGACCATTTTTAATCATCTACCGGACCACCGTCCGATTTAATTGGTAAATTCTCTTAACTGTATAGAATTTCTGATTTCATTACAGTCCACTCAGCATCTTTTCACAGAAAATACCTGTTATGTGTGAAGAAGAATGAATTTACAATCGCTCCAACTATAAACTGTACTTAGCAGTTACAGTAATAAAATCAATGGATATAGCTTTCTTGATTTTCCGACTAAATACTTATAATTTTTTTTTTATTAAATTTGAACTTTGTTGTAAGTTATGGGAAATTATTCTATCGAAACTTTTTTATGAGCAAACTCGATCTCATCGATCGATTTTTTGACTTTAATTATAGAGTAGCTTGGCTGAGTAAAACTCAAATATTACAGCTGTTTGAAACTCCATATTTAATAAAATAAAATATTACTATTACTATTAAAATATTAAAAAATTAATATTACTATTATTAAATATTACTATAATTAATTGCATTTTTACGGACCATACAACTACATTGTGGTTGCTTTGATCTCACCATAGTCGAAAGGGTGATCTATTTATTATTTCATAGTCAGTGATTTAAAGTTTGGGCTAGTTTTCGCCTTCAGTCATATTATTATTATCATCAGTTAGTGATTTGTACAATTTATGAAAGCTGGCTTTACACATTTAACTAAGATTTTCAAATTATGTTAGTTCTGACTTTGATAGGGTCTTGAGTTTATAATATTTTATTATATAAATATACTAAGTATATTTAATATATTTACTATATAAATACATTATTAGTATTTAGTATATATAAATAACTTATATTTATAAATATCCTATTATTTAACTTTATCTTCACAAAATTGATGAACTTTAAACTTGTTTTCCAAGAAAAATATTATGTTTATATTATGTATTGTATGATCTATTTGCTTAATTTAATGACAATAGATTCTATATAAGTCAATTATACCCATTTGTTAAAACTATTTCGAAAAATAAATAATACCAAGTCGGATAACTCTTATAGTGACTTTTTGGGTATTTAACTTATTAATGGACTAAAAACCTTATAGCTCTGGTATGGCGTCAAAATATTTCTTCTTGTGTTCGCACATCAAAGATAAGTTAAGCTACCTATAGTTTTCATTAGCAAAAGAAGTCATCGATTCCTTTATTAATCATGTCTTTATGGTATTTGAACCAGAATGGTTTGGATGCATGCCAAAATCCGTAGATCAGGAGAAGACACTAAATCCATTTTCAATAAAAAAATTGTTGTTTTTTATCACTCGAGTTACAATGTAAACACTGAAGAGGTTCACTTCTGAGGTAATAATAAATTTAAGTTTAGAACTGTGTATAGAATACTTCATAGCATTCAAAGGATTCATAAGTACTTTTTAGTATATATTCTAAAATTTTCAATTAAAACGGACTTAATTTTGTCTGTTACCTTCTCAAATGCAATTTTTAATAATGCCAGTTACACACTAAGATACTCTAGGATGATAATTTTTCAAGTACAATCGAGACGCAAACCATAAAATGTCATTAATCGCTGTTTGGTAAAGCGAATATGATTCAAGTGCAAAATTTAACAATTTCGTAACTAATTTCTGGCAAAAAGCACTTGAGATGCAAATTAGCTCTGCATTATTGCATAATTGCGATTAATAAGCATAACGCATATGAAATTCTGCACCGAACGTCGCATGAAACTGATGTTACGCATTGAAGTAGTGCACTTCAGTAATATCCGATCACGAACATAGGACCACCACTACTAGGATGCACTGTCTATGACGTTATACAAATGTGATAAATGTATCAACTGCATTTGTGGGCTTTTTAGAGTTTAGGAGCATAAGTAGGATTTGTGTACAGCGTAAAATATTAGAAATTTTGAAAATTTTGTAGATTTCCAATTTTGCAATTTTAACAAAATTTTTATATGAAATTCAAATAAAATGCCACTAAAGCCTACAGGATTTTGCATCGCTTAAAATTAGTGTAGTCTATAGGCGTTGATGATTTTAAAGTAATTAAGGACTTTACACATTTGCCATGTGCATTTATTATGTATAATCATTCAATGCAGATATGTGCTGGAAAAAGGTGCAATTGAATGGAGTGGATTATTAAGATACAACATTCTAATTAAAAATGCAATTTAATGCTGCATATTTGTTATGCACGTTATAGAACAAAATTTATTTCACAAAGGGGTTTTCTCGAACAGTAGTGAACTACAACAACAAAAATTTTATTTTTTATATTATTTTAATTAATTGAATTTTTGGCTGACCATACAGCTGTTTCGAGTGTTGCCAAATACCCATCATCAGTGGTCTTAGAAATAATTCTTGTATTTAATTATTCGTAAATAATTATTTTTTGAGACTGCAAGTACCAGGAATGGAACTCGGGTCCTGCCAAATGTGAAGCTCAGAATCAGCGCACCTTAACCAACTGATCCAAAGCCGTACATGACTTTTTATGTTCCCATATTTTATGTTCCCATGGAGTTTTGTTACTTTTGCTATAAAAATTTTTATTAACTATTTAACTTGCTGTGTTTATATTAGTTAAATTTTAAACTAGCTGTAGAATAATTGAATTAATTAATTAATTATATTTTTATTTTTATTTTTAATTGTTAAATTTCAATACAATTCTGATCAAAATTTATTTGTAATAAATATTTTATAAATATTATTTATATATATACAGTTTATTAAAAACAAAAAATTTATTACTTAGAAGGGTTTGAATAGTAATGAAGAAACAACAGAAAAATATTTTGGTTAATTTTGAAAATTTTGAAAGTCACAAGTTCTAAGTCTGACACTTGCAATCCAACAAATTACATGCATTTCATCGTTTCTAATATGACAGGCACGAGTTTTAAGCTTACCACTTGCAGTCCTACAAATTATATGCGGACTATAAACTAATTAAAAATAATTTGAATATTTCCCAATATCACTGATAATGAGTACTTGACAATACTCGAAACAGAGTTGTATGGTCAGCCAAATTTTAATAAATTATAAATTAATAAATTAATTAAAATTTTTGTTGTAGTTTCTTCATTACTGTTCGAATCCCTCTAACTTATAAATAGTTTTTTTTCATCATATTCGATATTAAAAATTAATATACAAGAAAATTATTTTAAACAACTATAGGCTTATAACAAATTAAAAACACCTTAAAAAAATTATATACATTAGGTTCATAATAAAGATTTTTATTTTCAAAGCTTAAAGACTATTGTTGGCATATTCTCTTATTGTCAGGAACGATTTCAAATTGTAAGAAATTTAAGTTAATTTCTCAAGAACTCATATGTACAACATTAAAGAATCATATCGTAAAGATACAGCTATATAAATGAAATCAAAAAATGTAAAAACATGATTTAATAGAGTGAAATATGTTATACTCGTACGTTTATCATTGATTAACTTAAGAGTGAGATTCTGTTTCCGATTCATTTGTTTGCCTGTACGATTACTATATAATGTTTTTTAATTCGCAAAAAATTTAATCCTGAAATGAAGTGAATAAGCTTTTTAAAAGTCAATGAGTTCATTGGCATTGAGAGGAAACATCAGAAATTTCAACAGAAATTCAATTAAATGCACTGCTTACCGCATCATAGCAAACGGTATGTGAAATTGAGATGAACCTTTCGGAATTAAACACACCAGAGGCTGATATGCGTTGAAGTAATTTTCTCCATCCTTCCATTTGTAGTTGAATATATTTTTCAGTTGCATTCTTCGTAAGATGGTATCGCATTTAATACCAAGAATTTTTCGCTTGTTTCGCAAGATACTCGCGTAAAAACATTCTGCGGATAATATTACAAATAAGTAAAATTTCATTTACAGTTCACTTCTTTGATGGAGTGGGATGCTTTTCCGCTTAATGCATTAAAAGGTTATATGTAATATAGTCGGTAATATAACCTCTATATGTATAGTATAGTAATATAGTTGTTTTAATATGGATTAATTCAGTAATTTTAAAAGTTTTATTTAAAATTTTTAAAATTTTTATATAAAAATCTTATACAATGATTTTGGTTATACAGTTCTTCGTTATATGCATAAGCGGTAGTGGAAAATTAGACCATACAACATTTTTTCTGTAAATACCGGGCATTGGAGTCCAGAAGAACGGGTTGTTCATCAAGTTCATGTTTATTATGTAATTCGACGGAATAGATTTCATATTAGGGGTTCTTGTGAGGGGTGTGGTAGCAAAATGTCAATAAATTGCTAATTGAAGTACATGGAAGTTATCTAATGGCCTGTCACTGCAATCAAACATACACTCGTAGCCTTATAATAGGTTCAAAAGTAATGGTTGTAGTAGTTAGCGTGAGGTCAAAACGAAAAATTCTGATAAAACATCTACTTGAATATGCACTTGTGAAATAAAAATTCCATTTTAAATATAAATAAAAATGCTTCCTTATATATGTATAAATTTAAAGTGGTTATTTAAATTTTCTATTTTTTTGTTACCGTATAAGAACTGACAACAAATTTACATACATTCAATTTTTTTAATATCTCTAAGCCAACAATAAAATAAACCTTAATCCTTTATCTTCTTCCTGAATTGAATTGAAGTGAGTATAAAAGTCTTTGTTGACCACTTTCATATTATGTTCATATATCACTATTTAATACGTGGTGAACTACAGCTTTGTTATATTATTTTTTGCTTCTTAAACCCTCGTCAAATTAAAATTTACTCAAAAAATGATTTAATGCTTCTTTAATATATAGTAAATTTATATATATGTATATCACTGATGTATATAAAATACAACTTATTTTTTGTTGTTGTTTTCAAAGTGATACACTTATTTATGTCAAATTGAGATAGTCCTTGGGAATATTATATTATTTCTAATATATTATTGCGAAGTGAATAAATATGATTTATTATATGAAAAACTTTCATGTGATATACAAGGATATATAGTCGCATTTGAAATTATGTACAAAATTTTTTTTTAACTGTCCACAAATATTTGACAATTAATACTCAATACTTTTTAATTTACTACTTTTTTCTGGTAATATTAAAAAAGCCTAAAATTTTATTCACAATCATGTAAAAAATAAAATATTTTTACCCATAATTGCAACGAGTTATTATATTTTGCACATATAATTCTAACTAAATGTCCAGTTCTTCCAGAGTTGCCATCAAAATTACTGCTTTTTTTATGTTGTTCTTTTGCGACATGCTTACAAAAGAAAGGGCCCAATTTTGTATTTATTATTAGTATTTTTAGAAATATAATTGTTTTAATCTATTTTTTTGTTTATATTTTTTACTGATGATTTATAAAAGATTTTGAATGTCTTAAATAATTATTTCTTAAATGATTCTAAATTTTTTTCTATAAAAATCTACTTTTACTATTTTAAAAACTATTTTTCTATCCACCATTAGGTATTTATAATAAAAGTTTGCAATACACAATTGCAGTGTAATGATTCCAAACTTTTCCATACCATTTTTAGTACCATAAATAATATATAGTTATATAAACTTTAGGTCACTTTTTATTGGATTAAAAATTAATTTTACTCTCTAATTACAAAACAATATTCAAAATGCATTGAGGGAAAAAGAAACCTTAAAACTGGAAACAAAATTTATGACAATTTTAGAGTTGAAATTGAAATTGTGCACAAAGTTGTCCGTAACTATTTCAGATATTTTTATTTGAGTTTTATTACGAATTCAGTAGTTGCAAATTATGTCCCTACAGCCTGACCCAAGTGAAATCCTGACCTGCATTCGGTAGCTGAGATTCAGACACTCACAAACACTAGAAGTGCAAGTGCCAACAGAATTAGTCCAAAATTTTTACAAAATTCTCATTTTCGGTAAAATTAAATTTTATGTAACTTTACAGGAAATTAAATTGCAGAGGGTAATTAACGGAAATGGAAACTAAAAATTCAAACTAAAAATTAAATTGAAAATATGACGATTTGCAGTAAGACTTTTGGGTATTAAAATTAAAACTTCAATATTTTAAAATTTATTCTATGCACTTTTTTTGAACAAAGTTTTAATATTTTTAGCTTTTTGGATTTGCTAAATAGTGTTTTGTGTATTTATTTTTACCAATTATTTCATTTTTCCTTAATTTTGACATCAAAAATTAATTAAAAATTATCACAATAAAAGATAAAACCACTCAACACAAACTACAAAAGTAATTGTCATTCTTTCAAAACGTCGTGCTGGTCATGACGTGCCCTATTTAATTGCAATTAAATTAACTCGGTGTAGTGTCCTGAATAGATGACAACTTCACCAACTTAATTTAGTTCCATTTAAAAATATTTTCTAAAACTATTTTAGAGTTAACTTGAGATACTGTGTTAAGATGATTCAACTAACTGATATTATGAGTGAACATTTGTTAATCTTTTGAGTTGTCTCCACGAAGGTATTAATATATTTACTCTTTTAGTTACCTGACCATCATATACTTATATAACCATATATAATGAATTAAGTAAAAGTGCTTGTTAACAGCAACAATATTGGAAAAGTATAATGAAAGAGTAACTCAAAGAGTAACTCAAAACAAATTTTTTTTTGTTTTGTGTTTTATTATAATAGTAACACAATACGTACAATAATATAAATACATGTTTGATTTGCCTACGACTAGTTTAAGTACAGAGAACTATCAAACAGTTTTGTTATATTTTACAGTACGGTTTACAATTGTCAAGTTGTCAAAGACGTTGTGCTCAAAGAGTATTAATCTAAATTATTGTTAGACTACTAATTCGAGAGTAGATCTGAAGACTTAACTCGTTTAAGTCTCCTCAGTAGGTCAGATGTATTAGACAGATGGTGGGTTGTATCGTTTGTGTGCTGTTGTAACCATTTTCGGTGCTTTACCACAAACTTTTGTGTTACTGCATCTACACATTCGATATTCAAGTCCCGATGGAGGTCAGTATGCCTAATGAACCACGGAGCGTTGACTTAATTTCTTAAAACTTTGTTTTGAAAATTTTGGATGATTTGAATAAACGATTTCGGTGCACATTCCCATAACTGAATTCCAGACGTCCATAGTGGAGCTAAGACTTGCTTGTGTGTCAATAATTTGTTGCTTAGATAGACGAGTGAAATCAGAAAAGTAAGCATAAGTGCTATCTAACAGCACTACAATAGCTAAAATAAAATATTCGTACTGATTTCTACAGATATTAATTAATCATAATAAAAGATATATTTTCTCTAAATAACTTATTCTATTAATATGTAGTTATTTTAATTCTAGTTATTTTAATTCTCACTGCATAGTTACCCATTTTAGTTCTTAAATCTGAAATAAAAATTTAAAAAATCAATGCATGAATCATCAAAATGAAAAGTTTAAACGGCATTGACAGCACTAACCGGGAAACTGAAGTTTCTTTCTTAGTTCTCGATTTTTGTCAATAAATCGAATAATGCCAGCAAAAGTCATAATAACACAGAAAAAGTGCAATTCGGCAAAACACAATCAACAGAAATGCAAACAAATTCAGACTTTGATGATGTTGCGTTCTTCATTAACTTTTCAACTGGAAACTCAAACAATCCATACAGTTGCATTCTTTTTTTTTTTTTTTGTGATGATGAGACAATTTTTTCATTTTCTCAATCCTGTGGGAATATTAAAAAATTATTATAGGATTTCAAGTTGTATGTAATAAGAAAAACGTACAAACAGCAGTACTTCGAAAGTATGACAAGATTTAAATGTTTTCCCTTAAAGTTTTTAAATAAAATAATTGTTATTTTATATTATTGTAGTTTTATATGATATCCGCAATTAATGGAAGTAAAATTCAAACTAAAGTGAATAAAAATGACGGCAGAACATATTGAAGTTAGCATTACTCTGCTCATTTCACTGCATATTGTTAGGGTGTTTCATATACAAAATGCTTTGTTCTTTTAACTTTAGTTCGGTCATTGCGCTATTTTGACTAACTAGTATTAAGATAACACACAGAAAGGTCAATTCTTAAAATAACATATTTCAAGAAAGTAGATGATTCACTGATATTTCTCATACTTATATACCACATTCTTATTTCTCTATAGCTTATGCCTCGCATATATTGACAAAACATGAGTAATAATTAAATCAATTGACAATCTTAAACAGAACTTAATGATAAATTGAGTTCAGTTAACAACATATAGAAGCCTGAACTACTGAAACTTTTTTATCATCCAAATATATTAACAACAATCAGAATAAATAGGTTGTGATATGATGGTTCATATACTTAGAACTACCGAAAACAGCTCACTGAAACATATTACGTGGGTTAGTATGCGAAAACTCCAATGAAAAGTTATTCACAAATAAGAGATATATACGTAGTAAAAGGTAATGTAGAAATATTTCAAATACAATATTGCAAAATCTCAGCCATATTTCATGTAAAATGCTACAGGCAGCAAAGACCCTAATCAAAGTATCTCCAGCTTACGGTACAGAAACACATTGTATTAAAAATATTAAGATAAGGTACTCAGTTTTCTTATTAGCGAAAAAGGATGAAAAATGATGACACATGATGACATGATGCAACGAGCACAAATATTGCTAAGAAAGTTAGTTTATAACCAAGTAACTCCAAACACTACTTGCTTATACAATACTACTAAAAATCCAGATTAACAAAATTTTGCAAATTATGTACCGTACTAATCAAAAGGTTTCAATAACTTTTTAAAATAATTAAAATTACAAGTTCATTTTCGATAATCGATAATGGCTCGTTTTAAGTACACTCCATTAACTGAAGCGCACGTAACAGAGCATGACCCAAACATCTAAACACTTTTTATGATCGAATTTTGTGTAGCCACTAAAATCGTCTTTGATTTTTTTTACTATAACACTCCTTGGCTGCTAAAAATATTCCTCTCAGCAGTTTCTTGAGTCGTTCCAAGGGGAAGAAATCGTAGGATGCCGTTCTCGATCAATAACTCATGAATATGGATGATACAACTCGAATGTGTGATTCTGTGATGCCTCTTCGGGTAATCACCATTCACTTGCTGCTTAACTGGATTGGTAGCAAAATCAATAACCCAAGACTCGTCTACAGTATATAAGCGTTTAATGAATATTTAGTTGGACTCATCCACTCAAAGCATAATTTTCGTTCTGTCAGTTCATTTCTTTTTGTGGATTAAGCTCATGTATTTTAGCAACAGCTTTGTGGAGACACCTTTGAAGCCAAAGTCATTTACCAAAATAATTTTAACATATCCGTATGCAATTCTCCACTACTTCGCCGGTTCTTTAATGGTTAAGTTGCAGTTTTTGGACAATATTTCTTTGATCCTATCGATGTTTTCAACGGTTCCAATATCGATGGCCTACTACCGCTTTCCTCAACCTCAGTGAAAAAGTATTTTAAAACATTATAAGTTAATAATTTAAACAATATTCAATAAAAAAATTTAGAAACTATTTCTGAAATACATTTTCAATATTTATTTATTTATTGAATAAAATAAAAGGAATTTATGTGTATAAAAATAAAATAATATTTACTTTATTAAAAAACTTAAAGTGGCACATCAACAAATGGAGCAACAGTTTGAATTTATATATTTCTATGACATCACTATGACATCTGCAGTGCAGTGACTTTATATTTAATGCAATAAAAACAAAAACCAAATATAACTTCGTTTAGGAAAATAACATTGTTTAAGGTTTTCCTTTTCAATTTCAATAAAATTGCAATGTGACATAACTTTTATAACTATTTTTGCTTCAATTTAACAAAAATTTGCCAAACTGATTCTCTACTGATTCCATTGCACTTGTAAGTTGAAATTGTACTAAAAGCCTTATTGATTTTTCTGCATAAATATTCAATAAACCATTGTTTGCATACAGTTTGGATTAAAGGATACAAATAAATTCATCTGCATGTGTCGAGTAGTAAGTGCATTCAAAGGAAGTGCTCATTTGCTCCTTTTCATTGCACTCGAAGTGAACATTACACATTGTATTACATGTATTGTAGCTTTGTCGTATTATTGTATATCACCTTCACTTTTCTGCATAAACTAAAAAAGGAATTAAATTGAAATCGAAATCGATTCGATTCGGTTATATATTCCTTATTCCTTTTGTTTTTTTGTATATAATTTTGGAATGATATTCTGGGAGGATTGCGTAAGTCAGCATCCTGCATTCACAGCATTCGATTTTCCAATTGAACAATCGCAATGAATTTCTTCATTTCCTGCCAAGCAAATTTTATTTATGGTTCCGATAACGAAATACGAAACTGTACGCTCCACACACACAAACATGCTCACCTACATGTAGCGAGATATGCACAAATACGGTTGTGGAGTCGCAGGAGCCGGTGCTCGCTCTTTGTGGATATGTGGCAATTTCAAAAATTTTCAATACTGCATCAAATTTTGTTACTTATTTCAGCTTCATTTGTAATCACTGCAAAATTAAAATAACAATTTTGTTTTTTTTTGTATTAATTTCTTTCCATGATAACCCAGAAAATATTAATCATGACATTTATTCTGTGGTTGGGGAATATACTTTTATGTCAGAAGTAACAGGACTTGAAGTAAGTTTAAAATGTTGTGGGGGGTATAAAATAGGATAATGATAAAATAAAATTGATTATGGGAAAATGTATTGGTATGCATAAAATTTTAAAAGTTTTATGCATTAATTTTATATATTTTAAATAACAATTTTATGAAATAGTTGTTAAATAGTTAATAAATAAAGGGGAATTTTAGTACAACAGATATCTCTAGAATTTCCAACATTTTTGATATCTTTTCCTACTACTACTTTTGTCCACTTCCCCCAGTGAGGCATAAGGCCTTATTCTGGAACATTTTTTATTATTTCAATATCAGAGATGCTTTTTGGGCCCTAAGATTAGAGCTTAGAAGTGAATCTATAATAGAGACCACATTGACAGACTACATAACATTAATCTTGTTTAAAAATATCTATTTCCAAGTGATATGATATTCTACATCATACTACAGGTATGAGACTTGTTTTTTGACTCAAAACTATTTACAATCAATTCATATATTTTATTTTTCTAGAATTTTGTGACACATCCACAATAAGTTTCTAACGCTTTTTTAGGAATCAAGATAAGAGAGTTAGAGCAAGCCTACGACTGACTTCATGCAGATTGTCAGACATTGTTGTTTTAAGATATCCTTGCGTTGAGCGATGTGGTATCTTAAATCGTATGTTTATACAAAATACGTGTGAAGTGACCTTCTCTATATTTCTCAATCATAGTTTATATTTTCTTTAACAATGTTGCAAGACTTTCAAAATTAGTTCCTAATAGTTCTTCTTAGATTCTATTCTCTAATAGTGCGATTCTAACCTTGTTGATATAGATATTGAGGTTGAAAGATATTGTACCGAGATTGAAGTAGAAAAGAATGCTTAAGCAATAATAAAAATCTACTGGAAACCTCACAATCACTCTTTAAATGTTTGTTGATATTCAAAAATATTATGCAAATATAACAGATACCTTCACAGTTTTTTTTGTACATTAATCGCACAATACAGTATTACTATGCGACACTTGAGAAAAATTTGTTAGCCACTATGCTTAACTTAACTATTTCTTCAAATATACTTTTGAGTGTTTTACGAATGCTCAAAGCTATCTTAGTGCATGAATTTTAGCAAAAAACTTATTATGTGTGAACGACTAAATACTGTACTTAATTAACATGCGATATTTTACTCATCGTTAGATAGAATGATATGAACCAATTAACCGGGCAACCAGATCACTAGATATCAAACCTTTAAACTCTTGTGTTTTGGACACATTAAGGGTTTGGACCGAGCAGTTTCGAGCGAGATTGTAATATATACATCATTGCATTTTTTTTTTTGCGTAAAAACATTTTTCTTTAAAACCCTGCACCTTTCCTCTCATACGAACTTTTTCATTTCCTTACCAAGAAAACAGTTCCTGCATTTATGCAACCTGGAATCAATCTGTTTACTACGCGCTAATATTTTTAGAACGATATTGAGTATACTTACTTAGTTTGTTGTGGTGGAGGTAGGACTGAGTTCTCCTCAATTAGCTAAGAAAGCCATTTTGAATCCACAAATAGTGTGTAGTACAAAGAATGTTGAGTATACTTTTATTAAAAATTAAATTAATTTGAAAGTATTGCTTAAACTTACTTTAGCAATATAAATTTAGTCTAAAGAAGCTTCAACTTAAGAAATTTTGTTGACTTTAGCCTTCGAGTTTGATTTTTAACTTAGATCTATATTGTACACATGTTCAACTCCAAATTATTGTTTTCAATGAAGAAGATTTTCCGTTAATATGTGTTATTGAATGACTGCACTGCCACGCCTTTATCTCAATGCAAAGGCCAAATGGGAATTTAGTAAATACATTTCAGATATTTTTAACAAAAAAAATTTTTTTTTCAAATTATAACAATTTTCAACAGAAACCATAACTTTTTCACTCATTTTCGTAAGCCAAATGTCTTTTGGGACTTGAGTTGTAAGACAATTTAGCAATATTGTTTTTGTTGTTGTGCTACACTTTTTGCAGTACAAATGTCCGCATTGTTACATTCCCAAACAACATCACTGCAATAAAATTCCATTTTTATTGATTTTGCAACATTTTTTCTTCATGGTTCCGTATAGAATTACTTTTTTCAGGTACGTTCAAATGCGTTCTATTTTGGGTGAAATGTGCTGAAAACTTAACATGCTGCAGCATATTTACCAAGCAATCATATTGGAGCGGAGCAGTAAGGCGAGAGTAGCGGCAGATTCATATCACCTTGGCACATATGTACAATTTCAATATCGAATATTTCTGCTACATTTCAACTTTATTTTTATACCATTTCACAGCTCCGGAGTGAGTCTGTGATGCATACGAATTTAGCACTACCACAGCGCTAACCACCAAATGGGAAATCATGTACACAATTGCAGGATTATTGAACTGTTTTGAGTTCATATGTCACAGCGATAAAATAAATTAAAATCATTTTTACATCATCATCTACACATCTCGTTCAAAGGACGAATTTAAAATTTCCTCAATTTATGTTATTTCAACTTTGAAAAATTGAAAGTGAATTAGTTTATCCTTCCTGAGCAGCGATTCGGGTTTCTAATTAACAAAAACTCGACAAAAAGGTAGTCGGAATAAGACTGTAGAAAAATAAACATCAAAAAGCACTGCACAGGGATAAGGATATGTAAAATGAAAATGAATGAGAGCAAAATGAATCAAGTCAACATTGAAGTTTAAAAGAAAGCGTGGAGTGGAAATAACAAGGTTGGATGAAGTTTGTGCGCATCCGACCTGTTTATCTAAGCGGGATCCCATGAAGGCGTCAAATTTAAATTTTGCGGTTACTTAAACTCACAAAAAGTTCAAAAATGTTGAACTTTTATTTTATTTACTTGCTAACTTTTTCTGTCTTAGCAGCGGTTTTTAGGTTATTTGCATGTGTTGCGGTTTTGGTTTCCGGTACGTGCCAAAAAAAGCACTACGAAAGAGTAGGAAGCATAATATGGAGATAATATGAAAGACAAATTTTAAAAAAATCCTCGATTAAACAATAATGTAATTAAAATTAATTTTATTAGTTAAAGACAAATATATTTTTTTTCTTTTATCAAAAAAAATTTTATTTTCTTATGGAATCTTACACCGGTACAAATAGCGTCCTAAAAATGTATATCTTTAACTTATATTGAACACTTTTATGTTATAACAACACCAACTACACAAAAGAAATTTATCATTGTATATGAAATCCAGTTCGGTCCTGTGAAAATCAATGGTTGTCTTTTCATGTCTGACATAAGAAATTGACTTAAGGAACTATATCTTATATATTATTATTTTTAAATGAAGACATCGTGCACTGCGACCTAAAAGATTTATTGTGCCCCTTAGTCGGGTTAGGGTGTATCTCCAAGTCCGATTTTTTTAATGAAAGACAGTATAGAGCCTGTCTTTTCTAGTCTTGAATTCTTATGATCCATGAAATAATCTCCTAGGTGTTTCTTCTGCCTGTGCATCAGTGCCGGATACTCCCCAAGAACATGCTATGCAGTTTCTCTCTCTTCTTTGCAGTATCTGACGTCTGAGTTGGATTGCATTCTTACCTTCGATAGATAATATCTTATGTATGCATTCTGAAAAATATGCTTTAATCACATACTAATTAAAGTGATCAGATCATTTTGTTAGAGAAATTTTATATAATTTGTTCAAGAAGATATGAAAATTAATATGTGGTATGGTTCAACCAACATGATGCGTTGAGTAAATACACTTTAACCTCAGATTTGGGCAAAATCTGAATACATTGAACACATTAATTTTTTCAGTGTATATATTTACATATATATATATATAGGTATGTAGTGTGAAATAGATTGACTATTAACAATCTCACAATCAAACGGACTTACTGGACTTAAATTCTATCAAAATCATTCAAGTATGCTGAATGACTGCTTTCTTTTTTTTAATAAACTGTGACCAAGTAGCCATGTTTTCTTATAGTGGATTTCAACGTATTTGATTATTTAGTAGATGGTCAGCGAAACAAAATGTTAATATTTGAACTATCCTGCAATGTCAATATGATTTAAAGCTTGAAAATACAATGCAAAATTTACATAAAAGTTAATGGAGTTCATATCAGCGACTACCACTTCATTCCATTTGGTTTATTTATATTCATTTCTCTGGTTTCAAAGAAACGAATTTGAACCCATTTGGCGATACTGAAGATTTATTATTTATTAAACCTAAATTCTTAATATAATTATTGCCAAATGCATACTATAAATTTTACAAGACATCTGTAAATACAACAAATAAGTAAGAAGATCATGTGATTGAACTTTGACTCTACGAATTTAAAAGTAAAAACCAAAAAATTTAAATTACAATAACCAAGTAAACATCATAAATGAGGATATCAATATTGAATATGAGAAGAAATAGAAATTTCAGATGAATATTATATATATTACCACCTAGAACATCATTAAATCAAGCGTCTGCTATTTTTATTTATTATTAAAAGAGTAGACGTGAAAATTGCCAAACAGCCGGTACTGCGGCCAGAAGAGACCTATTGTACGAATTTCATTATTGATTAAACAAAGCCCCTTAAAGCTTTGTGAATAAAGTCTAGAACTAAATATAGACTGCTAATTTTTGGAACCATAAAAAGCACATTTTTGGAAAAATAATAAAATTTTACTGGAAAGGAACTATATTCTGTTTAGGTTCCTTAATGTTATAGTTTCAAATTAGCTTATTTTAAGCAATTGTCTTTTTTCTCTATATTATAGATAACACAGAAATTATTACTCTTGATTAAAGTAATATAAATAAATTACGCTTTGCATTATTTCCTAAAATAAATACTTTTAGAAAACTACTCTATAAAGCACTCGATAGATCCATACACGAATAGATTACAAATTTTATTTTTTTGTTACCACCAGCTAGTAAATATTCTAAGTAAATGCGTTTAGAAAATATTTATTTTAATAATAAACTATATGTAAATTTTTTTTATTTAATTTATTTAAGAATACCAACGAATCAGCCTTTGTTACCCTTTGTTTCGTTCTCCGTGCTCCCAAAAGTTATATTGGTCACTACTAGATATATCTGAGCTATGACCAGTAATGCTAAATATTTTTTAAAAATTTTAGAAATAAATATTTTTTAATAAATTTCAGTTTAGTATTTCATTTTACATATATTACCCATAGCTACAGCTATAATAAGGTACCACGTTATGGCTTCAGGCATCCTTGAGCAAATTTTTATGTATGTATTTCTTCAAAACAAAAAAAATTAAATAGAAAGTATTAAAAAAGATAAATAGCTTATATTTAAAACAAAAGGGCTACTGTGATTATTTTATTTCCATTTACATTGTGACCGAAAGGTTTTCGGAGGTTCTCATTTAAAATTCGCGCGCTGTATATTTTTCGATATTTTAAGTTATGTAGTTTGGCAGCAATTAAGGACAATTACTATGCCAAAAATGAGCGCGATCTGTCAGACAGTTCGTTTACGGCAGCTGTTTAAACCAGTTCACCTCAGTAGTGCGTTGCGAAAAAAACAATGGAAAAAAATATTGAACAAAGAGTTTGCATCAAATTTTGTGTTTCGAACGAAATTTCGTGTGCAGAATCTTTGCGAATGCTACAAAAGGCTTATGGGGAATCAGTTTTATCGAAAACTCAAGTTTATGAGTGGTACAAAGCCTTTCAGGACGGTCGTACGACCGTCGAAGACATGCCGCGTTCTGGACGACCTTCGACCTCTACCCCCGACGAAAACATTGAAAAGGCAAAGGAAATCGTGTTCCAAAATCCTCATGTGAGTGTTAGAGAGATAGCACGAGAGCTAGGCATCGGTCGTGAGATGGCTCGTTTGATTTTGGTGGAAAATTTGTGTATGCGACGTGTCAACGCTCGGCTTGTTCCGATTCACCTCAATTTGTTCCAACATTATCAACGATTTTAAGGCCA
>NC_051846.1:179793399-179803332 GCF_002237135.1 Teleopsis dalmanni
ATGAACATAAAATACTTAAGCAAGTTATAAAATTTTAAAGCTAAAGTTAAGGGTCAATCTGTTTCCTTAACAAAGTCAATTTGACTGCTATTTTATTTGTCTGTCTGTTTGTCTGCTATGGTTCTGGTATGGTTTAAGGATCCATACGTGCGGAACGATATTTTTGTTTAAAAATTTAAGGTAAGAGAGCAGTTTTAAATTAAATTTCATGCATTTTCTACCTTTTATTTCATGCATTTTTTTTGACTTGACAAAAAACTGAGCAACTTAATGGGAGTTTTTTTTTTATTTTTTATTAAACTTACATTAAATATATTTATTTAAAATGAAGTAACTGATGCACTTGTTTAAAAATTTAAGACTAGAGAGCAGTTAAAATTAAATTTCATGCATTTCTTCTCTTTTTCCATAGAAAATTTTTCGGTTTAGGGAGAACGTGGGAATTTAAAAGGATTTTTTTGTTTAATTTTTTATAGTGATTATGTTTGAAATATATTTAAACATAACTAAAATTTTTGTTTAAGTTTGTTTAAGCAGTTAAAATTAAATTTTATGCATTTTTTACCCAAGGATAGAGGTAGGAATACCCTTTCTTCTTTTTTCGCTTTAAGGAGACAAGGGAAATTTAAATAGTTTGTATTTATTTGTATTTTTTATTAAAGTTATATTATATTACACAACTTTAATATATTTAATTTACGAATATTTTGTAATATATTTTCTTCTGAATATTCATAATGTAAAAATCCCTTCAATTAGAGTCTAAGGAGTTCAGATTTTGCTACATACTGGGTAAATTGTGAAGTATGTGGTTAAAGTTTGGAAAATTTCTACCTTTTAGTAAGTTCCTTAAGTTTGGAAATGTCGAAAGTTTAAGCATACTTTTTTTTTATGAAATATTTATATGTGAGTGTGTCTTCAATTTGGTGGTTCTTTCGAGTTCATTTAAGTTTTTAGTAACAACTATGAGGAAATGTGTTTAAAACATTGTAAAAGTGTGATAATTTTAAGATCGCTCAAAATTGTAACTAAAGGAAAAAGCTCGAGTTTATACTTATGAAGAAGTATCAGATGAAAAAGTTTTGCAATGGCATCTTAAATTATGGTTACATTTTTATTATTATTAAGAACAACAAACAATATTGTTTTTAAAATATATATGCTTTACAAATAGTTTTCATTATTTTTAGCCTTACTACTTATTGACAATCTTATGAAGTTCAATTCATTTCAACACTTTAAGTTCAAGTTTAAACTACACAAATGGCTAGGGATCTATCTAGAGTAATATTATAAACAATTAGATGGAAATCAATAATTTCCATCGACACAATTTAAAATTAAAAGATATATTGAAGCTGAAAGATATTTTTTAATATCTTTAATCTTTAATCTTTAATATCTAATATCTTTTTTTACTGTTTTTTGTTTTAATAAATTTAGAAATGATAAATAATTAATATAAAAAAGAAAATGTATGCTATTTATATGCATATATATTTTTATATATATATCAGTTTTGTGTATTTCATTTAAAAAAAATTATTTAAGCACAACATTCTAGTACTTTGAGTTACTACCCTTTGAAATTGGTGTATTGAAAAATAATTGAGTAGCCTTCATTTTTTGCGCAGCACTGTATTGTATTATATATAACATAAGTAATTGCCCTCAAATATTCTATTGTAGATTATGATGGTTGCAGAATCATTTATTAAAAATAGTTGAAATAATAATAAGTAAGTATTATTGAATCAGAATTTAATAAAATTTTTGATTCGATAAAAACTATTTAAAGTAACATTTTCGATATGGGAGCAGGATGTGTGATTCTGCTAAAAAGCGTTGAAACTAAGTTCAAAGCAATTACTATTAGATTGAAACATAGTAGACATATAGACATTTATTGTTAAAATAAAAAAATTCATACATATTGCAACAATATGAGAATGGGACTTAATAAAAGATATCAGACTAAGAAGGTAATCCCTGCATAGAATTCAGCCCAATTAAAGGCTTTGCAGTAAAAGATGAATATGATATCATATCATCATTAAAGGAATTATAATTACTTAGTACAGACATAAGGAAAATACTTTTTATAAAAAAAGAAGAAGAGATGACGTGATATATCTTCTAGATGTAAATTAAGAATCCTTCACAGAGACATGACAACTACATGACATTACAATCACAACTACCACCTACACAAACTAGATATTTCTGAACCAAAAGAATGAAAATATTACTGTAAAGATAGGAAGACAGTGAATCATTTAGTTATTAAATTCCAAATTTTATACTATTCTAAGCAATTGGTGATTGAACAATAAAAGCTAACAAAGATGAACCATAAAGGAATTCGGCATCAAAAACTTATTAAATTAAATTAAAATAAAATAAAATAAAATAAAATAACCAATAGATTTTAAATAGGGTGCAATAAGCCCACCTGTGGCTATATTTCCTTTATTGTAAGCAATTAATGTATCATGTGGATGATCGCAGCTTACTTGCTGTGTAAAAGGGTAGAATAAACCCAGCTGTGGTTGCAATTTCTTCCTTGCAAATAATCTATCTATTAAATGGATGATAAAAGTAAATTTATTTTGTGTAGTTTACTAAATTAAAAACACCAAACTTTTTTCGCTTTAAAAGCAGAATTAATCTGGTTTTTCAAAATGGATTGGTTGATAGAATTGCTGTCGACACAGATATAATAAAAAATATCTGATTTAAATACAGAATTTATGCAGTAAAAAAGAGTAATATTTTGATGTAATAAAAAAGTTGAGTAGTTTCAATGTATGACGTTTGTATTCAAATTTAAAAGAATTCGTTTGAAATATTGATCCAAAATCAATTTTGAAAGACGGTGATGGTGTAACTAAAATCATAAAAAGTGGTTGTAGAAAAATTAAAGTCTATTAAATTTTCAATTTATTACAGTAAGTAATGGAGAATGTTATTAAGTAAAATAGATAATATTTCAGATATTAAAGTTTCGAAATTATAATAACTTACATTAACTGTTTAATATTTTTGAATATATTCATTCAAAAATATGTGGTTTCATTATTTACTATTTGTGTAGAACCACTATATAACTATGCAGAACACCAGTTTCCAAACTATAATATTTTCAAGCAATGTCACTAAGCACAAATTGCTATAGGGGGCAATCCTTTATAATGGTGGTCTTCAGTTAATGTCCTCGTAAGAGTAAAGAAAAAGAAGCGACAAGCGATATCATTGAACGAAAATCGCTGTGGACCGACCTTCGTTAATTTGGAGGTGCTCAGTTGAGTTACGAGGTAAATAGTAAAAGCTACACACCAAAAAAATTCAATTAATTAAGAATTAAAATTTCATTGTTATCATTCACTATTCCTCATTTCTATTTAAAATAGTTTAATCAAAGAAAGAAAGAACTATAGTTAAAATTGTTTTGCAAGAAAGTTATTGAAATATGAAACTATTTCAATATTTTATTATAACTCAGTTAACATAGCTCGCTTACAATAAATCTTGATCTTGGAAACTTGTCAAAAATAATCATGTGAATTCTACATTGTAGTTCTCTGCCATGTTCTTATAATGTTCTAGCAGTTCTTGCAGCTAGGGAAACCTGCAGAAAAAGGAAACTATTAAACACTAGGAAACTCTGGTGTCCAGAAGAAATGAGTTTTTAGGGAAGTACTTTTTTGTCAACTTATTTATTTATTGTTTATTGGTAAATATGACAGACCTATGAAATTGTCTTAATTCGATGGGATAGATTTAGTCTGTATCTTTCCATTTTAAAATTCCTTGCTTGGATTGTAGTAGCAAAACGACGCAAAATCACTGGTTGAGGTTAATGCAAAGTTATCACCTGACCTGCCACTGCAGCCAACAAGCCAACTATTTCATAAAACAATACTTTTAAAAAATTATTTAAATCAAAACTGCTATTTAAACTATACTATTATATTTTATGAAGGTCACCTAATATCTTGAGATGGTAATAAATTATAAAATGAAACTAGAAAGAATATATTTTTAGATAATAACAATATAACTTTTCTTCTATTTTCTTACGAAAAGTATTCTTGAAAAAGATATGAAAAATGTACACTCTAAAAAAAATTGCATTTAATAACAAAAGATTAATTTAAAAGTACACATAGAGCGTATTGTCTTCTCGGTGCTCTAAAGTTTGTAGTAAATTGAAATAAATTCATTTTGTAGTTGTAGGGTGAAAAATTGTACTTAAATCATGTGTCTGATGCATACAATTTGAGAAGAGTAAATCTGTTTCATGTGCGATGTGCTCTGTGCTTTGTGCAATGTGGGATGTGAGATGTAGGATGTGAGCTCGTCTTCTTTAAATAAAGATAATGTGTATTTTAAAGCATTATTCGCAACAGATACTTCCGGTGCGCACATTGTATTATTACTGTATTCTTCTGCTCGTTTTTCTTTTAATTCTACGTTTTCATATTTTACCTTTTACCGTCCTTATGCATTATTTTGTTGTGTTACTTACAACACAAAACTCCTACAATCTCTGAATCCCTTTTAAATTCATACCTCCATACGTACGGGCGCTTTCTACAAAGACATCCTTTTGTTATCCTGCATTGTATATAATATTTTGGCTTATGTGAAAATGCACAATGTGGCTTCATCTTGTAAAAAAATTTGAAAATAAACATAAAATAAAAAGACACGAAGAGATTTTCAAGGTTTATATTTCACTTACTTCTGGTTATATATGTACTTTGTATTCAGTTTAGCCTGTGGCTTCTTAATGCTTATTGTATAAGGTAACATATTTGGCAAGACATTAATATTTTGCTTAATATTTCATTGACAAAAAAGTTACATCACAACAGCATAAAGAATTGTTTTTAAAAAAAAATTATTTCAATTTTTCTTTATTTTTTATTATAAATATGAAAAGGTTTGTAAAGTTTTCCCTTTCAGTGTTATTTCTTTCAATTATTCCATTTAAATGTAAGCTCTCTAAATGGCAGTAATTTACAGTAATTTGTAAATGGAGAAGGGAGAAGGGAGGACTTATTAGCAAATCATGGCTCCATAATTAAAAGAAATGGCATAATAAATTTTAAGTTTCAAGATCATTATTATGCTAATTAGGAGAACCTAATCTAAGTAGCATTTATTAGCAGTTTAATTATTTCGTTGAAATTTATACAAATATTTTATGCATATTTAAATAAAAAAGAAATTATTTACAAATGAATAACTTTTCCCTGCCAAACCCAAACAACTAATCTCAACAACCTTTTCAACCATTAAACTTTATATATACAATATATAAAATATAAGGTTATGACTTTAATTGACATGAAACAACCTCCTTTGCTTTAATAACCATTCAAAAGCAGGAAGAAAAAATATTTAAAATATTAATAATGTATTTACATGAATAAAAGGATATTTAAAACGTCATTGCAATATCGCAACTGAACATTTCAATTATTTATGACTAATTAAAATATTTATGGGGTCACATTAAACGCAATACACTCTTTGACATTTAATTAACTAGATTAAAATATTAAAAGTTTGTTTAAAATGTCAATTATTCGAAACACGAAATACATTGTCACAAAATTGGCTTATGAACTTAAATGTTTTTTTTAAATTGCTTATTAGTCATTTGATTAAAATCACTTTGATTAATAATACTAAAGGGTCAAAAAAGGAAATGCAGCCTTGCCTCCAGACCACTACTGTATTTCTGAAAGCAGGGCATCAATCAATGTTCTCACGCCCTCACTGCGCTACTTTATTTGCATAAATTGATTGATTGGTGAACACCAATTTTGTAATTATCGGCCAACGCAGTTTTCCAAGAAACTTAAGGGAAAATTTTCATTGTAAACGAAAGGGCAAAAATTCTATAAATAAAAATTGTATTTTGCATTTACGTGAAAAGAATTGTTTGTAATTTAATTTTTACAGCAAAACCAATAATGAATAATATGATATTCATTATAATAAAATTTTATATTACCCTTTAGCTCAATACCTATGTTCACATTGATTTTGGATTAGGCTCACCGTTAATCTGAACTGGAAAACCATGGTGCCATTAGTGATCATTTTTCAATCATTTTTGAATATGAAAAACGTATATCCACTTTGTTTTATTATTGTTTCAAATAAAAAAATTTTGTTGAATAAAATATTAATTTTTTAAAATCCATGAAGTAAGGAATATCAGTTCAATTAAATGAAAAAGTCATTTCTGTTTTTAATACTAAATAGCCTAAGCTTGATACTAAGAAGCCTAAGTTCATATAAAGTAAATCAAATGTTAAATAACAGATGCAATAAAATTGAAGTCAGTTATGACGAAGAAATTAATTTTCTTAATAGAAGCTTTTGTTTTAAGAGAAAAATTCTTTTTAAACAGTAGTGAATTACAACAACAAACATTTTTGTTATTTTTAATTCATTGAATTTTTGGCTGATCATACAGCATATTCGAGTGTCACCAAAAACCCATTCTCAGTATGCTTTTTCAGTCTATTGGAAATATGTGTTATATTTATTTATTCGTAAACAGTTTTTAAACTGGTTAAACTGGTGCCCTGAAAAATTTGAAGCTTATGTTAGAGTCCAATTATCCAACTGATCTAAAGCTGTATGTTCTAATTTGGAGGTTTGTAATTGTGAAAATTCATTAACAAATTCACTTGCTGTTTTACATTAGAATGAAATCATAAATCAGCTATAGAATAATTTTAGTAATTAATTATTGTTATTTTTAATAGTTAATTTTAGTACATATTTCTATAGAGGCATTATTTATTATATGATTTTATATTATTCTTTCTTCTGTATAGCAAGGATCTACACTTAATTTAAAGAATGTATTGCTGAATAATAATGATTTAATTATATTATGATTATATATATAATTATAATGTACATATATATTATAATTATATAATTAAATATATAATTTAAATTTTTCTTTTAACTTTAACTAAAAAATATATAAATGAATACTAGCCATTAATTTGGTCATTAAATTTAGTTTTTAAAATATATAAATATTAAAACAATTAAATAATTTTTGTTGTTTTGGTATACATTTTAGATTGTTAAGACATAGGTACATTTTTCTATTATCATTGAGCACCAATTTAAATAAACAAAATCAAATGGGATTATAAAATTTATCTCACCTATAAAAATTTCTACTCCATCACATAAATCTGGTTCAACTTCAGCTTCATCGAGTCCATTTAAATATGTTTCAAGTAGATAATTTTTACCCAGTTCCCGTTCTCTCACACGATGTTTCTCCTCTTCGATTTTAGATATTTGTCGTTCCTTCTCTCTGAAATAAAAACATAGAACAAATTCATAAATAACTATTTCAACTGATATCAACTGTGACTGGAACAAGAACTCGGAAAAGGTGTTGCTTACCTTAACAGTGACAACTGACGATGTATGGTTTCATCCTGGGCAAGTATAATTTTTAGCAGACGTTCGTTTGTGTAATTGCCTCGTTGTGCTAGTTTCGGATGTAAAGTATTGCTCTGTGCCAACCAATTGGACGATTTATGTTTACGACGTCGAAAACGTGCACTTCGCGCGCTACCCACCGGACTTGCCGCTATGCCACTATCCTTATCGGTCGAAAGCAAGGAGGCGACTTGCGTTGTGATTAGAGGTGATGCAGCCAAGCGCCGCAATGTAAGTTCGCACTTAAGTGTGGAATTTGAAAAAAATTTATATGTTAAACAGAAATAAGAAATAAGAACGGAATTTGTGGTTAAAAAGTTAAAAGAAAATTGCGTGACTTGTCAAAAAATTTTATTTTTTGTTTTTATATATATATATACATATTTTTTTTTTTTGCAAACACTGCGGCGGTATAAAATGCAAGGCGAAACAAACTACCAACAAGAAGTTCAACACTCAGATGCGTGCGTGCAATTACTTAAACGGAATACAAACCAAAAACGTAAGATTTCAGTTGAATTGCTTTGCGTGACCTGCACGCGGGAACGTTCTTCGTTCTTCGTTCTTCGATTTTTTTCTTGTATTTTTTGTTGTAAAAATAAAATTGAAATGCAGCAAGAGTACAGAAAATATTGCATACAATTTTATTGAAAGGAACTGCAATGTGTATAACTAAGGGAATAACTTAAGGATATTCATGTTGCGATTACCTCTTTCCTGTCGGTTATGTCTCGAGTTGGCAGCACATCAAAAACTTTTGTACTTCCGTCCAAATATTCCTCACAGTGTCGATGTTGCTTCACAATGACGTAGTCGTTTAACGACTGGTTAACGCCTGGAGCGGCACTCATATTCATATCCTTGGCTGTTGTATTTAATGTATTCGTTGTATTTGTTGTATTTGTTGTATTTGTTTGCGTATTTTTGCTTATATCTTCTTTGGTATTTGTATTTGATTGATTGATGGGATTATTGCTGCTATTGTTACCGGCAGTATCACTATTGTTGTTGTTGTTGTTGTTGTTGTTGCTGCTGTTACTTTTACTGTTATTGTTGCTATTGTTGATATTTTTGTTAGCACTTTCATCAATTGGCTGGGCATCGCTTGCAAACATCTGTTGACCGTCTTGATAACTGAGCAACGCACATATCAAATCCGCACATGTTGTATTTGAATCAACACCAGATATCCAATGCTTTTCGCCATCAACCCAAATTGCTACATTGTCGGAAAGTGTTTCCATCGACGCAAACGAATCGGTCTCATCTTCATGGTCGACATTATCAATATTGTCATCGTCATAGTCAACGCTAACCTTTTTATGATCGACGTCATTTTTATACTCAGCATGAACCATATTGTTGCTGTCCATGTTAGGTGGCTTAAGTTGTCGCTGTCGTTGGTGTTGTTGTAGATGCTGTTGTTGTTGTTGCTGTTGATGCTGCTGTTGTTGCTGCTGTTGTATAAGTGAATGTGAATTTGGATTTGGATGTTGTGCTGGAGGTTTTGTTGTATTAGTGGCATTAGTAGCATCATGTTCCATATACAATATGCCATTAATGTAACCAAGAGCTGCTGATGCTGTCGCTGTGGTAGTCGCATTGGATATATTTGTTGTTGGCGGTAATTGATTTGAGCACAAGCCCATGGTTGTTGCTCCTACTCCGGTTGCACCTATTGTCGTTGCTGTTGTGCTGGATAATGTGTGAACGGGCGTTGGTATATAGTGTGAACTGTAATATAATAAATAAATGCATTAGTTATGTGCGGTTACTACATATTTATTTGAGCACATTTATTTAAAAACATCATATTTTACTCTACCACAGTATTTATAAGCACATAAACAAATATCGGTGAAAATAACGAGACCAGCAGATGGATTTATACTATTTTGGAAAAATGTTCAATTTTTGCAACAAAGGACTATTTTGCTTATATGGAATTTATATACAATGAACCGTGTCGCATTGGTCACCGAACTTATATTTATTATGAGTAATCAATTAGACTCAGTGGGTTGCATTGAAAATTATAATAATTTTTTTAATGTTGTCTATTTACAGAGCAGTAATAAAAGTAAATTATTATGAAGAATAAATTTGAAATATGATATAAAATTAGCTAAATTATTAATAGCATAAATTTTCGTCGTACAGATATAAAAATAAAATTTTTTTTGTGACTGGCTCAGACACAATTTTAACAGAAGCTCAAAATAATTATATCCTAATCTTACAAAGAACGAAAAGCGACCAAACTGAGGATTAGGAATTCTTTGTCAAAGTATAATTTATGTTGCTAAACATGTTGAAAGATTATTAAGAGGGGTTGTTTTACAACAAAAAATACTAGATTTCCCAAGAATAATTATATGCAGTATAAATATAGTGAAAATTACAAATGACTTTCAGTGAATCCTTTATGTCAATAAAACTTAA